>NW_026281550.1:0-266391 GCF_023373465.1 Oncorhynchus keta
GACTGTCTAGTCAGGTTAGGAGACTGTCTAGTCAGGGTCAGGAGACTGTCTAGTCAGGGTCAGGAGACTGTCTAGTCAGGTCAGGAGACTGTCTAGTCAGGGTCAGGAGACTGTCTAGTCAGGGTCAGGAGACTGTCTAGTCAGGGTCAGGAGACTGTCTAGTCAGGGTTAGGAGACTGTCTAGTCAGGGTCAGGAGACTGTCTAGTCAGGGTCGGAGACTGTCTAGTCAGGGTCAGGAGACTGTCTAGTCAGAGACGTCAGTCAGGAGACTGTCTAGTCAGGGTCAGGAGACTGTCTAGTCAGGGTCAGGAGACTGTCTAGTCAGGGTCAGGAGACTGTCTAGTCAGGGTCAGGAGACTGTCTAGTCAGGGTCAGGAGACTGTCTAGTCAGGGTCAGGAGACTGTCTAGTCAGGTCAGAGACTGTCTAGTCAGGGTCAGGAGACTGTCTAGTCAGGGTCAGGAGACTGTCTAGTCAGGGTCAGGAGACTGTCTAGTCAGGGGCTGTGAGACCGTCAGGCTCACGGTCAGGAGACTGCCCCAGTCAGGCCAGAGACCGTCTAGTCAGGTTAGAGACTCTAATAGTCAGACCGTCTAGTCAGGTCAGTAGACTGTCTAGTCAGTGGTTAGAGACTGTTCAGTCAGGTCTGTAGACTGTTCATCAGGTTGTGATGACTGTCTAGTCAGGGTCAGGAGACTGTCTGTCAGGGTTTAGGAGACTGTCTAGTCAGGGTCAGGAGACTGTCTAGTCAGGAGTCAGAACTGTCTAGTCAGGGCAGTGAGACCTCTAGTCAGAGACTGTCTAGTCAGGGTCAGAGACTGTCTAGTCAGGGTCAGAGACTGTCTAGTCAGGTCAGAGACCGTCTAGTCAGGTCAGTAGACTGTCTAGTCAGGGTCAGAGACTGTCTAGTCAGGGTCAGAGACTGTCTAGTCAGGAGACTGTCTAGTCAGGAGACTGTCTAGTCAGGTCAGGAGACTGTCTAGTCAGACTGTCTAGTCAGGAGACTGTCTAGTCAGGTTAGAGACTGTCTAGTCAGAGGTCAGGGAGACTGTCTAGTCAGGGTCAGGAGACTGTCTAGTCAGGGTCAGTAGACTGTCTAGTCAGGGACTGTCTAGTCAGAGACTGTCTAGTCGAGACCGTCTGGTCAGGGTTAGAGAGTCAGTCAGGAGACTGTCCAGTCAGGGGTCAGGAGACTGTCCAGTCAGGGGTCAGGTCTAGTCAGGGGGAGACTGTCTAGTCAGGTCAGGAGACTGTCTAGTCAGGGTCAGAGACTGTCTAGTCAGGGTAACAGGAGACTGTCTAGTCAGGGTCAGGAGACTGTCTAGTCAGGGTCAGGAGACTGTCTAGTCAGGGTCAGGAGACTGTCTAGTCAGGGAGTCAGGAGACTGTCTAGTCAGGGTCAGAGACTGTCTAGTCAGGGTCAGGAGACTGTCTAGTCAGGGTCAGGAGACTGTCTAGTCAGGAGACTGTCTAGTCAGGTCAGAGACTGTCTAGTCAGGTCGGAGACTGTCTAGTCAGGGTCGGGAGACTGTCCAGTCAGGTCAGGAGACTGTCTAGTCAGGGGTCAGGAGACTGTCTAGTCAGGGTCAGGAGACTGTCTAGTCAGGGTCAGGAGACTGTCTAGTCAGGGTCAGGAGACTGTCTAGTCAGGGTCAGGAGACTGTCAGGTCAGGGTCAGGAGACTGTCTAGTCAGGTCAGGGGAGACTGTCTAGTCAGGGTTAGGAGACTGTCTAGTCAGGGTCAGAGACAGTCTAGTCAGGTCAGGAGACTGTCTAGTCAGGAGACTGTCTAGTCAGGTCAGGAGACTGTCTAGTCAGGGTCAGGAGACTGCCTAGTCAGGGTCAGGAGACTGTCTAGTCAGGGTTGGGAGACTGTCTAGTCAGGTCAGGAGACTGTCAGTCAGGGTGAGTGAGACTGTCTAGTCAGGGTTAGGAGACTGTCTAGTCAGGGTCAGGAGACTGTCTAGTCAGGGTCAGGAGACTGTCTAGTCAGGTCAGGAGACTGTCTAGTCAGGGTCAGGAGACTGTCTCAGGGTCAGAGACTGTCTAGTCAGGAGACTGTCTAGTCAGGGTCATGAGACTGTCTAGTCAGGGTCAGGAGACTGTCTAGTCAGGGTCAGGAGACCGTCTAGTCAGGTTAGGAGACTGTCTAGTCAGGGTCAGAGACTGTCTCAGGTCAGGAGACTGTCTAGTCAGGGTCAGTAGACTGTCTAGTCAGGGTCAGGAGACTGTCTAGTCAGGGTTAGAGATTGCCCAGTCAGGCTAGAGACTGTCTAGTCAGGGTCAGGAGACTGTCTAGTCAGGGCCAGGTGACTGTCTAGTCAGGTCAGCGAGACTGTCAAGTCAGGGTCAGGAGACTGGTCTAGTCAGGGTCAGAGACTGTCTAGTCAGGGGTCAGAGACTGTCTAGTCAGGGTCAGGAGACTGTCTAGGTCAGAGACCGTCTAGTCAGGGTCAGGAGACCGTCTAGTCAGGGTCAGAGACGTCTAGTCAGGGTCTGTGAGACTGTCCAGTCAGGTCAGGAGACTGTCTAGTCAGGGGTCAGAGACCCCCAGGGTCAGGAGACCGTCTAGTCAGGGTCAGAGACCGCCCAGTCAGGGTTAGAGACTCTAGTCATGGTCAGGGGAGACCGTCTAGTCAGGGGGTCTAGTAGGAGACTGGTCTAGTCAGGGTCAGGAGACTGGCGAGTCAGGGTCAGGAGACTGTCTAGTCAGGGTCAGGAGACTGTCAGTCAGGTCAGAGACTGTCTGTCAGTCAGGAGACTGTCTAGTCAGGGGCTGTGAGACTGTCTAGTCAGGGTCAGAGACTGTCTAGTCAGGGTCAGAGACCGATGCTCCAGTCAGTCAGAGACCGTCTAGTCAGGTCAGAGACCGTCTAGTCAGGGGTCAGGAGACTGTCTAGTCAGGGTTAGAGACTGTCTAGTCAGGGTCAGGAGACTGTCTAGGGTCAGGTCAGAGACTGTCTAGTCAGGGTTAGGAGACTCTAGTCATGGTCAGGAGACTGTCTAGTCAGGTTGCTAGGGAGACTCTAGTCAGGTCAGTAGACCGGGCCCAGTCAGGTCAGAGAATGTCTAGTCAGGGTTGGGGAGACCGTCTAGTCAGGTTAGAGACTCTAGTCGAGACCGGTCAGTAGACTGTCTAGTCAGGGTCAGAGACCGTCTGTCAGGTCAGAGGTCTAGTCAGAGACTGTCTAGTCAGGTCAGAGACTGTCTAGTCAGGTTAGAGACCGCCCAGTCAGGTCAGGAGACTGTCTAGTCAGGGTCAGGAGACCGACCGGCCCACAGTCAGGACACTGTCTAGTCAGGGTCAGGAGACTGTCTAGTCAGGGTCAGAGACTGTCTAGTCAGGGTCAGGAGACCGTCTAGTCAGAGCGTCAGGTCAGGAGACCGTCTAGTCAGGTCAGGAGACTGTCTAGTCAGGTCAGGTCTAGTCAGGAGACTCAGTCAGGTCAGAAGACTGTCTAGTCAGAGGTCAGTGAGAGACTAGTCACGGTCAGGAGACTGTCTAGTCAGGGTCAGAGACTGTCTAGTCAGGGTCAGAGACCGTCTAGTCAGGGTTAGGAGACTGTCTAGTCAGTCAGAGACTGTCTAGTCAGGGCAGGAGACCGTCTAGTCAGGTTAGAGACTGTCTAGTCATGGTCAGAGACTGTCTAGTCAGGTTAGAGACTGTCTAGTCAGGGTCAGAGACCTGTCAGTCAGGGTTAGGAGACTGCCCAGTCAGGGTCAGGAGACCGTCTAGTCAGGTCAGGAGACTGTCTAAGTCAGGAGACTTAGGAGACTGTCTAGTCAGAGGTCAGGAGACTGTCTAGTCAGGTCAGTAGACCGTCTAGTCAGGTCAGGAGACTGTCTAGTCAGAGGTCAGAGACCGTCTAGTCAGGTCAGGAGACTGTCTAGTCAGGGTCAGAGACCGTCTAGTCAGGGTCAGAGACTGTCTAGTCAGGGTCAGAGACTGTCTAGTCAGGGTCAGTAGACCGTCTAGTCAGGTCAGAGACTGTCTAGTCAGTCAGAGACCGTCTAGTCAGGTCAGAGACCGTCTAGTCAGGGTCAGGAGACTGTCTAGTCAGGGGTCAGTGAGACCGTCTATTGTGGGTCAGAGACTGTCTAGTCAGGGTCAGAGACCGTCAGTCAGGGTCAGAGACCGTCTAGTCAGGGTCAGGAGACTGTCAGGTCAGGGTCAGAGACTGTCTAGTCAGGGTTAGGGAGACTGTCTAGTCAGGGTCAGAGACTGTCTAGTCAGGTCAGGAGACTGTCTAGTCAGGGTCAGAGACCGTCTAGTCAGGGTCAGGTGACTGTCTAGTCAGGGTCAGGAGACATCTAGTCAGGTCAGAGACTGTCTATCAGGGTTAGGAGACTGTCAGTCAGGGTCAGAGACTGTCTAGTCAGGGTTAGGAGACTGCCAGTCAGGGTTAGAGACTGTCTAGTCAGGGTCAGGAGACTGTCTAGTCAGGGTCAGAGACCGTCTAGTCAGGTCAGGAGACCGTCTAGTCAGGGTCAGGTCAGAGACCGTCTAGTCAGGGTCAGAGACCGTCTAGTCAGGGTTAGGAGACCGTCTAGTCAGGGTCAGGAGACTGGGTCCAGTCAGGTCTGTAGACTGTCTCAGTCAGGGTCATGAGACCGTCTAGTCAGGGGTAGGAGACTGCCCAGTCAGGTTTGGAGACCGTCTAGTCAGGCTAGAGACTGCCCAGTCAGGTCAGGAGCACTGCCCAGTCAGGAGACCGTCTAGTCAGGTCAGGAGACTGTTCCAGTCAGGTCAGAGACTGTCTAGTCAGGAGGAGACTGCTCCAGTCAGGTCAGGAGACTGTCTAGTCGGGTCAGAGACTGTCTAGTCAGTCAGGAGACCGACAGGTCAGGGTCAGAGACTGTCTAGTCAGGTCAGGAGACTGTCTAGTCAGGGTCAGGAGACCGTCTAGTCAGGGTCAGGAGACTGTCTAGTCAGGGTCAGAGACCGTCTAGTCAGTCAGGAGACTGTCTAGTCAGGGTCAGAGACTGGCTAGCCGGGTCAGGAGACCAGTTCAGTCAGGCTGTGCAGACCGTCTAGTCAGGGGTCAGGAGACTGTCTAGTCAGTCTGTAGACTGTCTAGTCAGGTCAGTAGACTGTCTAGTCAGGGTCAGAGACTGTCTAGTCAGGGTCAGAGACTGTCTAGTCAGGTCAGAGACTGTCTAGTCAGGGTTAGAGACTGTCTAGTCAGGGTCAGAGACCGTCTAACAGGGTTAGGAGACTGCTCCAGTCAGGGTCAGAGACTGTCTAACAGGGTCAGAGACTGTCCAGTCAGGTTAGAGACTGTCTGAGTCAGTGTTAGAGACTGTCTAGTCAGGGTCAGAGACCGTCGAGTCAGTCAGTAGACTGTCTAGTCAGGTCAGGAGACCGTCCAGTCAGGTCAGAGACTGTCCCAGTCAGGGTCAGAGACTGCTCCAGTCAGGTCAGGAGACTGCTGTAGCTAGGTTCAGAGACTGTCCAGTCAGGGTCAGGAGACTGTCAGTCAGTCAGGTCTAGAGACTCTAGTCAGGGTCAGAGAATTGTCTGAAATGTGGGCCGGTATAATGGCCCTAATACAGGAGACTCTAGTCATGGTCAGAGACTGTCTAGTCAGGTTGTGAGACCTAGTCAGGGTCAGTAGACTGTCTAGTCAGGGTCAGAGAATGTCTAGTCAGGGTTAGGAGACTCTAGTCAGGGTCAGGAGACTGTCTAGTCAGGGTCTGTAGACTGTCTAGTCAGGCCAGACCGTCTAGTCAGGTTGTGAGACCGTCTGGGTCAGGGTTAGACACTCCAGTCAGGTCAGACTGTCTAGTCAGGGTCTGTAGACTGTCTAGTCAGGGTCAGTATGATCGTCAGTCAGGGTTAGAGAATTGCCCAGTCAAAGCCGTGGGAGACCGTCTGGGGCTCAGTAACACCAGACCGTCTAGTCAGGCCAATAGACCGTCTAGTCAGGGTTAGGAGACTGTCTAGTCAGGGTCAGGAGACTGTCTAGTCAGGGTCAGGAGACTGTCTAGTCAGGGTCAGGAGACTGTCTAGTCAGGGTTAGGAGACTCTAGTCAGGGTCAGTAGACTGTTTAGTCAGGGTCAGGAGACTGTCTAGTCAGGGTCAGTAGACTGTCTAACAGGGTCAGGAGACTGTCTAGTCAGGAGACTGTCTAGTCAGGGTTAGGAGACTCTAGTCAGGGTCAGGAGACTGTCTAGTCAGGGTCAGGAGACTGTCTAGTCAGGGTCAGGAGACTGTCTAGTCAGGGTCAGGAGACTGTCTAGTCAGGGTCAGGAGACTGTCTAGTCAGGGTCAGGAGACTGTCTAGTCAGGGTCAGGAGACTGTCTCGTCAGGGTCAGGAGACCGATAGGCTCACGGTCAGGAGACTGTCTAGTCAGGGTCAGGAGACTGTCTAGTCAGGGTCAGGAGACTGTCTAGTCAGGGTTAGGAGACTCTAGTCAGGGTCAGTAGACTGTCTAGTCAGGGTCAGGAGACTGTCTAGTCAGGGTTAGGAGACTCTAGTCATGGTCAGGAGACTGTCTAGTCAGGGTTAGGAGACTCTAGTCAGGGTCAGGAGACTGTCGAGTCAGGGTCAGGAGACTGTCTAGTCAGGGTCAGGAGACTGTCAAGTCAGGGTCAGGAGACTGTCTCGTCAGGGTTAGGAGACTGTCTAGTCAGGGTCAGGAGACTGTCTAGTCAGGGTCAGGAGACTGTCTCGTCAGGGTCAGGAGACCGATAGGCTCACGGTCAGGAGACTGTCTAGTCAGGGTCAGGAGACTGTCTAGTCAGGGTCAGGAGACTGTCTAGTCAGGGTCAGGAGACTGTCTAGTCAGGGTCAGGAGACTGTCTAGTCAGGGTCAGGAGACTGTCTAGTCAGGGTCAGGAGACTCTAGTCATGGTCAGGAGACTGTCTAGTCGAGGTCAGGAGACTGTCTAGTCAGGGTCAGGAGACTGTCTAGTCAGGGTCAGGAGACTGTCTAGTCAGGGTCAGGAGACTGTCTAGTCAGGGTCAGGAGACTGTCTAGTCAGGGTCAGGAGACTGTCTAGTCAGGGTCAGGAGACTGTCTAGTCAGGGTCAGGAGACTGTCTAGTCAGGGTCAGGAGACTGTCTAGTCAGGGTCAGGAGACTGTCTAGTCAGGGTCAGGAGACTGTCTAGTCAGGGTCAGGAGACTGTCTAGTCAGGGTCAGGAGACTGTCTAGTCAGGGTCAGGAGACTGTCTAGTCAGGGTCAGGAGACTGTCTAGTCAGGGTCAGGAGACTGTCTAGTCAGGGTCAGGAGACTGTCTAGTCAGGGTCAGGAGACTGTCTAGTCAGGGTCAGGAGACTGTCTAGTCAGGGTCAGGAGACTCTAGTCAGGGTCAGGAGACTGTCTAGTCAGGGTCAGGAGACTGTCTAGTCAGGGTCAGGAGACTGTCTAGTCAGGGTTAGGAGACTCTAGTCAGGGTCAGGAGACTGTCTAGTCAGGGTCAGGAGACTGTCTAGTCAGGGTCAGGAGACTGTCTAGTCAGGGTCAGGAGACTGTCTAGTCAGGGTCAGGAGACTCTAGTCAGGGTCAGGAGACTGTCTAGTCAGGGTCAGGAGACTGTCTAGTCAGGTCAGGAGACTGTCTAGTCAGGGTCAGGAGACTGTCTAGTCAGGGTCAGGAGACTGTCTAGTCAGGGTCAGGAGACTGTCTAGTCAGGGTCAGGAGACTGTCTAGTCAGGGTCAGGAGACTGTCTAGTCAGGGTCAGGAGACGTCTAGTCAGGGTCAGGAGACTGTCTAGTCAGGGTCAGGAGACTGTCTAGTCAGGGTCAGGAGACTGTCTAGTCAGGGTCAGGAGACTGTCTAGTCAGGGTTAGGAGACTGTCTAGTCAGGGTCAGGAGACTGTCTAGTCAGGGTCAGGAGACTGTCTAGTCAGGGTCAGGAGACTGTCTAGTCAGGGTCAGGAGACTGTCTAGTCAGGGTCAGTAGACTGTCTAGTCAGGGTCAGGAGACTGTCTAGTCAGGGTCAGGAGACTGTCTAGTCAGGGTCAGGAGACTGTCTAGTCAGGGTCAGGAGACTGTCTAGTCAGGGTCAGGAGACTGTCTAGTCAGGGTTAGGAGACTCTAGTCAGGGTCAGGAGACTGTCTAACAGGGTCAGTAGACTGTCTAGTCAGGGTCAGGAGACTGTCTAACAGGGTCAGGAGACTGTCTAGTCAGGAGACTGTCTAGTCAGGGTTAGGAGACTCTAGTCAGGGTCAGGAGACTGTCTAGTCAGGGTCAGGAGACTGTCTAGTCAGGGTCAGGAGACTGTCTAGTCAGGGTCAGGAGACTGTCTAGTCAGGGTCAGGAGACTGTCTAGTCAGGGTCAGGAGACTGTCTAGTCAGGGTCAGGAGACTGTCTCGTCAGGGTCAGGAGACCGATAGGCTCACGGTCAGGAGACTGTCTAGTCAGGGTCAGGAGACTGTCTAGTCAGGGTCAGGAGACTGTCTAGTCAGGGTTAGGAGACTCTAGTCAGGGTCAGTAGACTGTCTAGTCAGGGTCAGGAGACTGTCTAGTCAGGTTAGAGACTCTAGTCAGGTCAGGAGACTGTCTAGTCAGGCTAGGAGACTCTAGTCAGGTCAGAGACTGTCGAGTCAGGGTCAGGAAACTGTCTAGTCAGGGTCAGGAGACCGACTGCTCAGGGTCAGAGAGACTGTCTAGTCAGGCTGTGAGACTGGGTCTAGTCAGGTCAGGAGACTGTCTAGTCAGGGTTAGGAGACCGCTCACGGTCAGAGACTTCACGGTGAGGAGACTGTCTAGTCAGGGTTAGAGACTGTCTAGTCAGGTCTGTAGACCGTCTAGTCAGGGTTAGGGAGACTGTCTCAGTCAGGCTAGAGACTGTCTAGTCAGGTTAGAGACTCTAGTCAGGTCTGCAGACTGTCCAGTCAGGGGTCAGGAGACCGTCTAGTCAGGGTCAGTAGACTGTCTAGTCAGGTCAGAGACTGTCTAGTCAGGGTCAGAGACTGTCAGTCAGGGTCAGGAGACTGTCTAGTCAGGTCAGTAGACTGTCTAGTCAGGTCAGGAGACTGTCTAGTCAGGTCAGGAGACTGTCTAGTCAGGGTCCAGGAGACTGTCTAGTCAGGGTCAGGAGACTGTCTAGTCAGGGTCAGGAGACTGTCTAGTCAGGGGTCAGGAGACTGTCTAGTCAGGGTCAGGAGACTGTCGAGTCAGGTCAGGAGACTGTCTCTTCAGGGTCAGGAGACTGTCTAGTCAGGTTAGACCGTCTAGTCAGGGAGAGACTGTCTCAGGGTCAGGAGACTGTCTAGTCAGGGTCAGAGACTGTCTCAGGGTCAGGAGACTGATAGGCCTAGGGTCAGAGACTGTCTAGTCAGGGTCAGGAGACTGTCTAGTCAGGGTCAGGAGACTGTCTAGTCAGGTCAGGAGACTCTAGTCAGGGTCAGGAGACTGTCTAGTCAGGGTCAGGAGACTGTCTAGTCAGGTTAGAGACTCTAGTCATGGTCAGGAGACTGTCTAGTCAGGGTTAGGAGACTGTCTAGTCAGGGTCAGGAGACTGTCGAGTCAGGTCAGGAGACTGTCTAGTCAGGGTCAGGAGACTGTCAAGTCAGGAGACTGTCTCGGTCAGGGTCAGGAGACTGTCCAGTCAGGTCAGAGACTGCCCTAGTCAGGGTCAGGAGACTGTCTGTCAGGGGGAGACCTGATAGGCTCACGGTCAGGAGACTGTCTAGTCAGGGGTCAGGAGACTGTCTAGTCAGGGTCAGGAGACTGTCTAGTCAGGGTCAGGAGACTGTCTAGTCAGGGCTAGGAGACTGTCTAGGTCAGGAGACTGTCTAGTCAGGGTAGGAGACTGTCTAGTCAGGGTCAGGAGACTGTCTAGTCAGGGTTAGGAGACTCTAGTCAGGGTCAGTAGACTGTCTAGTCAGGGTCAGGAGAATGTCTAGTCAGGGTTAGGAGACTGTCTAGTCAGGGTTAGGAGACTCTAGTCAGGGTCAGTAGACTGTCTAGTCAGGGTCAGGAGACTGTCTAGTCAGGGTTAGGAGACTGTCTAGTCAGGGTCAGGAGACTGTCTAGTCAGGGTCAGGAGACTGTCTAGTCAGGGTCAGGAGACTGTCTAGTCAGGGTCAGGAGACCGACCGGCTCACAGTCAGGAGACTGTCTAGTCAGGGTCAGGAGACTGTCTCTTCAGGGTCAGGAGACTGTCTAGTCAGGGTTAGGACCGACTGTCTGTCAGGGTCAGGAGACTGTCAGTCAGGGTCAGGAGACTGTCTAGTCAGGGTCGGAGACTGTCTAGTCAGGGTCAGGAGACTGTCTAGGGTCAGGAGACCGATTCAGTCAGGAGACTGTCTAGTCAGGGTCAGGAGACTGTCTAGTCAGGGTCAGGAGACTGTCTAGTCAGGCTAGGAGACTAGTCAGGGTCAGGAGACTGTCTAGTCAGGTCAGGAGACTGTCTAGTCAGGTTAGGAGACTAGTCATGGTCAGGAGACTGTCTAGTCAGGGTTAGGGAGACTGTCTAGTCAGGGTCAGGAGACTGTCCAGTCAGGTCAGGAGAATGTCTAGTCAGGGTTAGAGACATCTAGTCAGGGTCAGGAGACTGTCTAGTCAGGGTTAGGAGGTCAGGGTCAGGAGACTGTCTAGTCAGGGTCAGGGAGACTGTCTAGTCAGGTCAGGAGACTGTCTAGTCAGGGGTCATGAGACTGTCTAGTCAGGGTCAGGAGACTGTCTAGTCAGGGTCAGGAGACTGTCTAGTCAGGGTCAGGAGACTGTCTAGTCAGGTCAGAGACTAGTCAGGTCAGTAGACTGTCTAGTCAGGGTCAGAGACTGTCTAGTCAGGGTCAGTAGACTGTCTAGTCAGGGTCAGGAGACTGTCTGGTCAGGGTCAGGAGACTGTCTAGTCAGGGTCAGGGAGACTGTCTAGTCAGGGTTAGGGAGACTGTCTAGTCAGGGTCAGGGAGACTGTCTAGTCAGGGTCAGTAGACTGTCTAGTCAGGGTCAGGAGACTGTCTAGTCAGGGTCAGGAGACTGTCTAGTCAGGGGAGACTGTCTAGTCAGGGGAGACTGTCTAGTCAGGGTCAGGAGACTGTCTAGTCAGGGTCAGGGAGACTGTCTAGTCAGGGTCAGAGACTGTCTAGTCAGGGTCAGGAGACTGTCTCACAGTCAGGAGACTGTCTAGTCAGGGTCAGAGACTGTCTAGTCAGGGTCAGGAGACTGTCTAGTCAGGGTTAGGAGACTGTCTAGTCAGGTGAGGAGACTGTCAGTCAGGGTTAGGAGACTGTCTAGTCAGGGTCTGGAGACTGTCCAGTCAGGGTCAGGAGACTGTCTAGTCAGGGTCAGGAGACTGTCTAGTCAGGGTTAGGAGACTGTCTAGTCAGGGTTAGGAGACTGTCTAGTCAGGGGGAGACTGTCTAGTCAGGGTCTGTAGACTGTCTAGTCAGGGTTAGGAGACTGTCAGGTCAGGAGACTGTCTAGTCAGGTCAGGAGACTGTCTAGTCAGGGTCAGGAGACTGTCTAGTCAGGGTCAGGAGACTGTCTAGTCAGGGTCAGGAGACTGTCTAGTCAGGGTCAGGAGACTGTCTAACAGGGTCAGGAGACTGTCTAGTCAGGGTCAGAGACTGTCTAGTCAGGGTCAGGAGACTGTCTAGTCAGGGTCAGGGAGACTGTCTAGTCAGGGTCAGGAGACTGTCTAGTCAGGGTCAGGAGACTGTCTAGTCAGGGTGGGGAGACTGTCTAGTCAGGGTCAGGAGACTGTCTAGTCAGGGTCAGGAGACTGTCTAGTCAGGGTCAGGAGACTGTCTAGTCAGGGTCAGGAGACTGTCTAGTCAGGGTCAGGAGACTGTCTAGTCAGGGTTAGGAGACTGTCTAGTCAGGGTCAGGAGACTGTCTAGTCAGGGTCAGGAGACTGTCTAGTCAGGGTCAGGAGACTGTCTAGTCAGGGTCAGGTAGACTGTCTAGTCAGGGTCAGGAGACTGTCTAGTCAGGGTCAGGAGACTGTCTAGTCAGGGTCAGGAGACTGTCTAGTCAGGGTCAGGAGACTGTCTAGTCAGGGTCAGGAGACTGTCTAGTCAGGTCAGGAGACTGTCTAGTCAGGGTCAGGAGACTGTCTAGTCAGGGTCAGGAGACTGTCTAGTCAGGGTCAGGAGACTGTCTAGTCAGGGTCAGGAGACTGTCTAGTCAGGTCAGGAGACTGTCTAGTCAGGGTCAGGAGACTGTCTAGTCAGGAGACTGTCTAGTCAGGGTCAGGAGACTGTCTAGTCAGGGGTCAGGAGACTGTCTAGTCAGGTTAGGGAGACTGTCTAGGGTCAGGAGACTGTAGTCAGGTCAGGAGACTGTCTAGTCAGGGTCAGTCAGGAGACTGTCTAGTCAGGGTCAGGAGACTGTCTAGTCAGGGTCAGTAGACTGTCTAGTCAGGGTCAGGAGACTGTCTAGTCAGGGTTAGGAGACTGTCTAGTCAGGGTCAGGAGACTGTCTAGTCAGGGTCAGGAGACTGTCTAGTCAGGGTCAGAGACTGTCTAGTCAGGGTCAGGAGACTGTCTAGTCAGGGTCAGGAGACTGTCTAGTCAGGGTCAGGAGACTGTCTAGTCAGGGTGGGGAGACTGTCTAGTCAGGGTCAGGAGACTGTCTAGTCAGGGTTAGGAGACTGTCTAGTCAGGGTCAGGAGACTGTCTAGTCAGGGTCAGGAGACTGTCTAGTCAGGGGTCAGTAGACTGTCTAGTCAGGGTCAGGAGACTGTCTAGTCAGGGTTAGGACTGTCTAGTCAGGGTTGGAGACTGTCTAGTCAGGGTCAGGAGACTGTCTAGTCAGGGTCAGGAGACTGTCTAGTCAGGGTCAGGAGACTGTCTAGTCAGGGTCAGAGACTGTCTAGTCAGGGTCAGGAGACTGTCTAGTCAGGAGACTGTCTAGTCAGGGTCAGGAGACTGTCAGTCAGGGTGAGGAGACTGTCTAGTCAGGGTTAGGAGACTGTCTAGTCAGGGTCAGGAGACTGTCTAGTCAGGGTCAGGAGACTGTCTAGTCAGGGTCAGGAGACTGTCTAGTCAGGGTCAGGAGACTGTCTAGTCAGGGTCAGGAGACTGTCAAGTCAGGGTCAGGAGACTGTCTAGTCAGGGTTAGGAGACTGTCTAGTCAGGGTCAGGAGACTGTCTAGTCAGGGTCAGGAGACTGTCTAGTCAGGGTCAGGAGACTGTCTAGTCAGGGTCAGGAGACTGTCTAGTCAGGGTCAGGAGACTGTCTAGTCAGGGTCAGGAGACTGTCTAGTCAGGTCAGGAGACTGTCTAGTCAGGGTCAGGAGACTGTCTAGTCAGGGTCAGGAGACTGTCTAGTCAGGGTTAGGAGACTGTCTAGTCAGGGTTCAGGAGACTGTCTAGTCAGGGTCAGGAGACTGTCTAGTCAGGGTTAGGAGACTGTCTAGTCAGGGTCAGGAGACTGTCTAGTCAGGGTCAGGAGACTGTCTAGTCAGGGGTTAGGAGACTGTCTAGTCAGGGTCAGGAGACTGTCTAGTCAGGGTCAGGAGACTGTCTAGTCAGGGTCAGGAGACTGTCTAGTCAGGTCAGGAGACTGTCTAGTCAGGGTCAGGAGACTGTCTAGTCAGGGTCAGGAGACTGTCTAGTCAGGGTCAGGAGACTGTCTAGTCAGGGTCAGGAGACTGTCTAGTCAGGGTCAGAGACTGTCTAGTCAGGGTCAGGAGACTGTCTAGTCAGGGTCAGGAGACTGTCTAGTCAGGGTCAGGAGACTGTCTAGTCAGGGTCAGGAGACTGTCTAGTCAGGGTCAGGAGACTGTCTAGTCAGGGTCAGGAGACTGTCTAGTCAGGGGAGACTGTCTAGTCAGGGTCAGGAGACTGTCTAGTCAGGGTCAGGAGACTGTCTAGTCAGGGTCAGAGACTGTCTAGTCAGGGTCAGGAGACTGTCTAGTCAGGTCAGGAGACTGTCTAGTCAGGGTCAGGAGACTGTCTAGTCAGGGTCAGGAGACTGTCTAGTCAGGGTCAGGAGACTGTCTAGTCAGGGTCAGGAGACTGTCTAGTCAGGGTCAGGAGACTGTCTAGTCAGGGTCAGGAGACTGTCTAGTCAGGGTCAGGAGACTGTCTAGTCAGGGTCAGGAGACTGTCTAGTCAGGGTCAGGAGACTGTCTAGTCAGGGTCAGGAGACTGTCTAGTCAGGGTCAGGAGACTGTCTAGTCAGGTTAGGAGACTGTCTAGTCAGGGTCAGGAGACTGTCTAGTCAGGGTTAGGAGACTGTCTAGTCAGGGTCAGGAGACTGTCTAGTCAGGGTCAGGAGACTGTCTAGTCAGGGTCAGGGAGACTGTCTAGTCAGGGTCAGGAGACTGTCTAGTCAGGGTCAGAGACTGTCTAGTCAGTCAGGAGACTGTCTAGTCAGGGTCAGGAGACTGTCTAGTCAGGGTCAGGAGACTGTCTAGTCAGGGTCAGGAGACTGTCTAGTCAGGGTCAGGAGACTGTCTAGTCAGGGTCAGGAGACTGTCTAGTCAGGGTCAGGAGACTGTCTAGTCAGGTCAGGAGACTGTCTAGTCAGGTCAGGAGACTGTCTAGTCAGGGTCAGGAGACTGTCTAGTCAGGGGAGACTGTCTAGTCAGGGTTAGGAGACTGTCTAGTCAGGGTCAGAGACTGTCTAGTCAGGGTCAGGAGACTGTCTAGTCAGGGTCAGAGACTGTCTAGTCAGGGTCAGGAGACTGTCTAGTCAGGGTCAGGAGACTGTCTAGTCAGGGTGGAGACTGTCTAGTCAGGGTCAGGAGACTGTCTAGTCAGGGTCAGGAGACTGTCTAGTCAGGGTCAGGAGACTGTCTAGTCAGGGTCAGGAGACTGTCTAGTCAGGGTCAGGAGACTGTCTAGTCAGGGTCAGGAGACTGTCTCAGGTCAGGAGACTGTCTAGTCAGGGTCAGGAGACTGTCTAGTCAGGGTCAGGAGACTGTCTAGTCAGGGTCAGGTAGACTGTCTAGTCAGGGTCAGGAGACTGTCTAGTCAGGGTCAGGAGACTGTCTAGTCAGGGTCAGGAGACTGTCTAGTCAGGGTCAGGAGACTGTCTAGTCAGGGTCAGGAGACTGTCTAGTCAGGGTCAGAGACTGTCTAGTCAGGGTCAGTAGACTGTCTAGTCAGGGTCAGGAGACTGTCTAGTCAGGGTCAGGAGACTGTCTCAGGTCAGGAGACTGTCTAGTCAGGGGAGACTGTCTAGTCAGGGTCAGGAGACTGTCTAGTCAGGGTCAGGAGACTGTCTAGTCAGGGTCAGGAGACTGTCTAGTCAGGGTCAGGAGACTGTCTAGTCAGGGTCAGGAGACTGTCTAGTCAGGGTCAGGAGACTGTCTAGTCAGGGTCAGGAGACTGTCTAGTCAGGGTCAGGAGACTGTCTAGTCAGGGTCAGGAGACTGTCTAGTCAGGGTCAGGAGACTGTCTAGTCAGGGTCAGGAGACTGTCTAGTCAGGGTCAGGAGACTGTCTAGTCAGGGTCAGGAGACTGTCTAGTCAGGGTCAGAGACTGTCTAGTCAGGGTCAGGAGACTGTCTAGTCAGGGTCAGAGACTGTCTAGTCAGGGTCAGGAGACTGTCTAGTCAGGGTCAGAGACTGTCTAGTCAGGGTCAGGAGACTGTCTAGTCAGGGTCAGGAGACTGTCTAGTCAGGGTCAGGAGACTGTCTAGTCAGGGTCAGGAGACTGTCTAGTCAGGGTCAGAGACTGTCTAGTCAGGGTCAGGAGACTGTCTAGTCAGGGTCAGGAGACTGTCTAGTCAGGGTCAGGAGACTGTCTAGTCAGGGTCAGGAGACTGTCTAGTCAGGGTCAGGAGACTGTCTAGTCAGGGTCAGAGACTGTCTAGTCAGGTCAGGAGACTGTCTAGTCAGGGTCAGGAGACTGTCTAGTCAGGGTCAGGAGACTGTCTAGTCAGGGTCAGGAGACTGTCTAGTCAGGGTCAGGAGACTGTCTAGTCAGGGTCAGGAGACTCTAGTCAGGGTCAGGAGACTGTCTAGTCAGGGTCAGGAGACTGTCTAGTCAGGGTCAGGAGACTGTCTAGTCAGGGTCAGGAGACTGTCTAGTCAGGGTCAGGAGACTGTCTAGTCAGGGTCAGGAGACTGTCTAGTCAGGGTCAGGAGACTGTCTAGTCAGGGTCAGGAGACTGTCTAGTCAGGGTCAGGAGACTGTCTAGTCAGGGTCAGAGACTGTCTAGTCAGGGTCAGGAGACTGTCTAGTCAGGGTCAGGAGACTGTCTAGTCAGGGTCAGGAGACTGTCTAGTCAGGGTCAGGAGACTGTCTAGTCAGGGTCAGGAGACTGTCTAGTCAGGGTCAGGAGACTGTCTAGTCAGGGTCAGGAGACTGTCTAGTCAGGGTCAGGAGACTGTCTAGTCAGGGTCAGGAGACTGTCTAGTCAGGGTCAGGAGACTGTCTAGTCAGGGTCAGGAGACTGTCTAGTCAGGGTCAGGAGACTGTCTAGTCAGGGTCAGGAGACTGTCTAGTCAGGGTCAGAGACTGTCTAGTCAGGGTCAGGAGACTGTCAGGAGACTGTCTAGTCAGGGTCAGGAGACTGTCTAGTCAGGGTCAGGAGACTGTCTAGTCAGGGTCAGGAGACTGTCTAGTCAGGGTTAGGAGACTGTCTAGTCAGGGTCAGGAGACTGTCTAGTCAGGGTCAGGAGACTGTCTAGTCAGGGTCAGGAGACTGTCTAGTCAGGGTCAGGAGACTGTCTAGTCAGGGTCAGGAGACTGTCTAGTCACGGTCAGGAGACTGTCTAGTCAGGGTCAGGAGACTGTCTAGTCAGGGGAGACTGTCTAGTCAGGGTCAGTGAGACTGTCTAGTCAGGGTCAGGAGACTGTCTAGTCAGGGTCAGGAGACTGTCTAGTCAGGGTCAGAGACTGTCTAGTCAGGGTCAGGAGACTGTCTAGTCAGGGTCAGGAGACTGTCTAGTCAGGGTCAGGAGACTGTCTAGTCAGGGTCAGGAGACTGTCTAGTCAGGGTCAGGAGACTGTCTAGTCAGGGTCAGGAGACTCTAGTCAGGGTCAGAGACTGTCTAGTCAGGGTCAGGAGACTGTCTAGTCAGGGTCAGGAGACTGTCTAGTCAGGGTCAGGAGACTGTCTAGTCAGGAGACTGTCTAGTCAGGGTCAGGAGACTGTCTAGTCAGGGTCAGGAGACTGTCTAGTCAGGGTCAGGAGACTGTCTAGTCAGGGTCAGGAGACTGTCTAGTCAGGGTCAGGAGACTGTCTAGTCAGGGTCAGGAGACTGTCTAGTCAGGGTCAGGAGACTGTCTAGTCAGGGTCAGGAGACTGTCTAGTCAGGGTCAGGAGACTGTCTAGTCAGGGTCAGAGACTGTCTAGTCAGGGTCAGGAGACTGTCTAGTCAGGGTCAGGAGACTGTCAGGGTCAGGAGACTGTCTAGTCAGGGTCAGGAGACTGTCTAGTCAGGGTCAGGAGACTGTCTAGGGTCAGGAGACTGTCTAGTCAGGGTCAGGAGACTCTAGTCAGGGTCAGGAGACTGTCGAGTCAGGGTCAGGAGACTGTCTAGTCAGGGTCAGGAGACTGTCTAGTCAGGGTCAGGAGACTGTCTAGTCAGGGTCAGGAGACTGTCTAGTCAGGGTCAGGAGACTGTCTAGTCAGGGTCAGGAGACTGTCTAGTCAGGGTCAGGAGACTGTCTCACGGTCAGGAGACTGTCTAGTCAGGGTCAGGAGACTGTCTAGTCAGGGTCAGGAGACTGTCTAGTCAGGGTCAGGAGACTGTCTAGTCAGGGTCAGGAGACTGTCTAGTCAGGGTCAGGAGACTGTCTAGTCAGGGTCAGGAGACTGTCTAGTCATGGTCAGGAGACTGTCTAGTCAGGGTTAGGAGACTCTAGTCAGGGTCAGTAGACTGTCTAGTCAGGGTCAGGAGACTGTCTAGTCAGGGTTAGGAGACTGTCTAGTCAGGGTTAGGAGACTCTAGTCAGGGTCAGTAGACTGTCTAGTCAGGGTCAGGAGACTGTCTAGTCAGGGTTAGAGACTGTCTAGTCAGGGTCAGGAGACTGTCTAGTCAGGGTCAGGAGACTGTCTAGTCAGGGTCAGAGACTGTCTAGTCAGGGTTAGGAGACTGTCTAGTCAGGGTCAGGAGACTGTCTAGTCAGGGTCAGGAGACTGTCTAGTCAGGGTCAGGAGACTGTCTAGTCAGGGTCAGGAGACTGTCTAGTCAGGGTTAGGAGACTGGTCAGGGTCAGGAGACTGTCTAGTCAGGGTCAGGAGACTGTCTAGTCAGGGTCAGTAGACTGTCTAGTCAGGGTCAGGAGACTGTCTAGTCAGGGTCAGGAGACTGTCTAGTCAGGGTCAGAGACTGTCTAGTCAGGGTCAGGAGACTGTCTAGTCAGGGTCAGGAGACTGTCTAGTCAGGGTCAGGAGACTCTAGTCAGGGTCAGGAGACTGTCTAGTCAGGGTCAGGAGACTGTCTAGTCAGGGTCAGGAGACTCTAGTCAGGGTCAGGAGACTGTCTAGTCAGGGTCAGGAGACTCTAGTCAGGGTCAGGAGACTGTCTAGTCAGGGTCAGAGACTGTCTAGTCAGGGTTAGGAGACTCTAGTCAGGGTCAGGAGACTGTCTAGTCAGGGTCAGGAGACTGTCTAGTCAGGGTCAGGAGACTGTCTAGTCAGGGTCAGGAGACTGTCTAGTCAGGGTCAGGAGACTGTCTAGTCAGGGTCAGGAGACTGTCTAGTCAGGGTCAGGAGACTGTCTAGTCAGGGTCAGGAGACTGTCTAGTCAGGGTCAGGAGACTGTCTAGTCAGGGTCAGGGACTCTAGTCAGGGTCAGTAGACTGTCTAGTCAGGGTCAGGAGACTGTCTAGTCAGGGTCAGGAGACTGTCTAGTCAGGGTCAGGAGACTGTCTAGTCAGGGTCAGGAGACTGTCTAGTCAGGGTCAGGAGACTGTCTAGTCAGGGTCAGGAGACTGTCTAGTCAGGGTTAGGAGACTGTCTAGTCAGGGTCAGGAGACTGTCTAGGTCAGGGTCAGAGACTGTCTAGTCAGGGTCAGGAGACTGTCTAGTCAGGAGGTCTAGTCAGGAGACTGTCTAGTCAGGGTCAGGAGACTGTCTAGTCAGGGTCAGGAGACTGTCTAGTCAGGGTCAGGAGACTGTCTAGTCAGGGTCAGGAGACTGTCTAGTCAGGGTCAGGAGACTGTCTAGTCAGGGTCAGGAGACTGTCTAGTCAGGGTCAGGAGACTGTCTAGTCAGGGTCAGGAGACTGTCTAGTCAGGGTTAGAGAGACTAGTCAGGGTCAGGAGACTGTCTAGTCAGGGTCAGGAGACTGTCTAGTCAGGGTCAGAGACTGTCTAGTCAGGGTCAGGAGACTGTCTAGTCAGGGTCAGGAGACTGTCTAGTCAGGGTCAGGAGACTGTCTAGTCAGGGTCAGAGACTGTCTAGTCAGGGTCAGAGACTGTCTAGTCAGGGTCAGGAGACTGTCTAGTCAGGGTCAGGAGACTGTCTAGTCAGGGTCAGGAGACTGTCTAGTCAGGGTCAGGAGACTGTCTAGTCAGGGTTAGGAGACTGTCTAGTCAGGGTCAGTAGACTGTCTAGTCAGGGTCAGGAGACTGTCTAGTCAGGGTCAGGAGACTGTCTAGTCAGGGTCAGGAGACTGTCTAGTCAGGGTCAGGAGACTGTCTAGTCAGGGTCAGGAGACTGTCTAGTCAGGGTCAGGAGACTGTCTAGTCAGGGTCAGGAGACTGTCTCAGGGTCAGGAGACTGTCTAGTCAGGGTCAGGAGACTGTCTAGTCAGGGTCAGGAGACTGTCTAGTCAGGGTCAGGAGACTGTCTAGTCAGGGTCAGGAGACCGATAGGTCACGGTCAGGAGACTGTCTAGTCAGGGTCAGGAGACTGTCTAGTCAGGGTCAGGAGACTGTCTAGTCAGGAGTCTAGTCAGGGGAGACTGTCTAGTCAGGGTCAGGAGACTGTCTAGTCAGGGTCAGGAGACTGTCTAGTCAGGGTCAGGAGACTGTCTAGTCAGGGTCAGGAGACTGTCTAGTCAGGGTCAGGAGACTGTCTAGTCAGGGTCAGGAGACTGTCTAGTCAGGGTCAGGAGACTGTCTAGTCAGGGTCAGGAGACTGTCTAGTCAGGGTCAGGAGACTGTCTAGTCAGGGTCAGGAGACTGTCTAGTCAGGGTCAGGAGACTGTCTAGTCAGGGTCAGGAGACTGTCTAGTCAGGGTCAGGAGACTGTCTAGTCAGGGTTCAGGAGACTGTCTAGTCAGGGTCAGGAGACTGTCTAGTCAGGGTCAGGAGACTGTCTAGTCAGGGTCAGGAGACTGTCTAGTCAGGGTCAGGAGACTGTCTAGTCAGGGTCAGGAGACTGTCTAGTCAGGGTCAGGAGACTGTCTAGTCAGGGTTAGGAGACTCTAGTCAGGGTCAGTAGACTGTCTAGTCAGGGTCAGGAGACTGTCTAGTCAGGGTCAGGAGACTGTCTAGTCAGGGTCAGGAGACTGTCTAGTCAGGGTCAGGAGACTGTCTAGTCAGGGTCAGGAGACTGTCTAGTCAGGGTCAGGAGACTGTCTAGTCAGGGTCAGGAGACTGTCTAGTCAGGGTCAGGAGACTGTCTAGTCAGGGTCAGGAGACTGTCTAGTCAGGGTCAGGAGACTGTCTAGTCAGGGTCAGGAGACTGTCTAGTCAGGGTCAGGAGACTGTCTAGTCAGGGTCAGGAGACTGTCTAGTCAGGGTCAGGAGACTGTCTAGTCAGGGTCAGGAGACTGTCTAGTCAGGGTCAGGAGACTGTCTAGTCAGGGTCAGGAGACTGTCTAGTCAGGGTCAGGAGACTGTCTAGTCAGGGTTAGGAGACTCTAGTCAGGGTCAGGAGACTGTCTAGTCAGGGTTAGGAGACTCTAGTCAGGGTCAGTAGACTGTCTAGTCAGGGTCAGGACAATGTCTAGTCAGGGTTAGGAGACTGTCTAGTCAGGGTCAGGAGACTGTCTAGTCAGGGTCAGGAGACTGTCTAGTCAGGGTTAGGAGACTGTCTAGTCAGGGTCAGGAGACTGTCTAGTCAGGGTCAGGAGACTGTCTAGTCAGGGTCAGGAGACTGTCTAGTCAGGGTCAGGAGACTGTCTAGTCAGGGTCAGGAGACTGTCTAGTCAGGGTCAGGAGACTGTCTAGTCAGGGTCAGGAGACTGTCTAGTCAGGGTCAGGAGACTGTCTAGTCAGGGTCAGGAGACTGTCTAGTCAGGGTTAGGAGACTGTCTAGTCAGGGTCAGGAGACTGTCTAGTCAGGGTCAGGAGACTGTCTAGTCAGGGTCAGGAGACTGTCTAGTCAGGGTCAGGAGACTGTCTAGTCAGGGTCTGTAGACTGTCTAGTCAGGGTCAATAGACTGTCTAGTCAGGGTTAGGAGACTGTCTAGTCAGGGTCAGGAGACTGTCTAGTCAGGGTCAGGAGACTGTCTAGTCAGGGTCAGGAGACTGTCTAGTCAGGGTTAGGAGACTCTAGTCAGGGTCAGTAGACTGTCTAGTCAGGTCAGGAGACTGTCTAGTCAGGGTCAGTAGACTGTCTAGTCAGGGTCAGGAGACTGTCTAAGTCAGGGTCAGGAGACTGTCTAGTCAGGGTCAGGAGACTGTCTAGTCAGGGTCAGGAGACTGTCTAGTCAGGGTCAGGAGACTGTCTAGTCAGGGTCAGGAGACTGTCTAGTCAGGGTCAGGAGACTGTCTAGTCAGGGTCAGGAGACTGTCTAGTCAGGGTCAGGAGACTGTCTCGTCAGGGTCAGGAGACTGTCTAGGTCAGGGTCAGGAGACTGTCTAGTCAGGGTCAGGAGACTGTCTAGTCAGGGTCAGGAGACTGTCTAGTCAGGGTTAGGAGACGTCTAGTCAGGGTCAGTAGACTGTCTAGTCAGGGTCAGGAGACTGTCTAGTCAGGGTCAGGAGACTCTAGTCATGGTCAGGAGACTGTCTAGTCAGGGTTAGGAGACTCTAGTCAGGGTCAGGAGACTGTCGAGTCAGGGTCAGGAGACTGTCTAGTCAGGGTCAGGAGACTGTCAAGTCAGGGTCAGGAGACTGTCTCGTCAGGGTTAGGAGACTGTCTAGTCAGGGTCAGGAGACTGTCTAGTCAGGGTCAGGAGACTGTCTAGTCAGGGTCAGGAGACCGATAGGCTCACGGTCAGGAGACTGTCTAGTCAGGGTCAGGAGACTGTCTAGTCAGGGTCAGGAGACTGTCTAGTCAGGGTCAGGAGACTGTCTAGTCAGGGTCAGGAGACTGTCTAGTCAGGGTTAGGAGACTCTAGTCATGGTCAGGAGACTGTCTAGTCAGGGTTAGGAGACTCTAGTCAGGGTCAGTAGACTGTCTAGTCAGGGTCAGGAGAATGTCTAGTCAGGGTTAGGAGACTGTCTAGTCAGGGTTAGGAGACTCTAGTCAGGGTCAGTAGACTGTCTAGTCAGGGTCAGGAGACTGTCTAGTCAGGGTTAGGAGACTCTAGTCAGGGTCAGGAGACTGTCTAGTCAGGGTCAGTAGACTGTCTAGTCAGGGTCAGGAGACTGTCTAGTCAGGGTCAGGAGACTGTCTAGTCAGGGTTAGGAGACTGTCTAGTCAGGGTCAGGAGACTGTCTAGTCAGGGTCAGGAGACTGTCTAGTCAGGGTCAGTAGACTGTCTAGTCAGGGTCAGGAGACTGTCTAGTCAGGGTCAGGAGACTGTCTAGTCAGGGTCAGGAGACTGTCTAGTCAGGGTCAGGAGACTGTCTAGTCAGGGTCAGGAGACTCTAGTCAGGGTCAGTAGACTGTCTAGTCAGGGTCAGGAGACTGTCTAGTCAGGGTCAGGAGACTGTCTAGTCAGGGTCAGGAGACTGTCTAGTCAGGGTCAGGAGACTGTCTAGTCAGGGTCAGGAGACTGTCTAGTCAGGGTTAGGAGACTGTCTAGTCAGGGTCAGGAGACCGACAGGCTCACGGTCAGTAGACTGTCTAGTCAGGGTCAGGAGACTGTCTAGTCAGGGTCAGGAGACTGTCTAGTCAGGGTCAGGAGACTGTCTAGTCAGGGTCAGGAGACTGTCTAGTCAGGGTCAGGAGACTGTCTAGTCAGGGTCAGGAGACTGTCTAGTCAGGGTCAGGAGACTGTCTGGTCAGGGTTAGGAGACTCTAGTCAGGGTCAGTAGACTGTCTAGTCAGGGTCAGGAGACTGTCTAACAGGGTCAGTAGACTGTCTAGTCAGGGTCAGGAGACTGTCTAGTCAGGGTCAGGAGACTGTCTAGTCAGGGTCAGGAGACTGTCTAGTCAGGAGACTGTCTAGTCAGGGTTAGGAGACTGTCTAGTCAGGGTCAGGAGACTGTCAGGTCAGGGTCAGAGACTGTCTAGTCAGGGTCAGAGACTGTCTAGTCAGGGTCAGGAGACTGTCTAGTCAGGGTCAGGAGACTGTCTAGGCTCAGGGTCAGGAGACTGTCTAGTCAGGGTCAGGAGACTGTCTAGTCAGGGTCAGGAGACTGTCTAGTCAGGGGAGACTCTAGTCAGGGTCAGAGACTGTCTAGTCAGGGTCAGGAGACTGTCTAGTCAGGGTTAGGAGACTCTAGTCATGGTCAGGAGACTGTCTAGTCAGGGTTAGGAGACTCTAGTCAGGGTCAGTAGACTGTCTAGTCAGGGTCAGGAGACTGTCTAGTCAGGGTCAGGAGACTGTCTCGTCAGGGTCAGGAGACCGATAGGCTCACGGTCAGGAGACTGTCTAGTCAGGGTCAGGAGACTGTCTAGTCAGGGTCAGGAGACTGTCTAGTCAGGGTCAGGAGACTGTCTAGTCAGGGTTAGGAGACTCTAGTCAGGGTCAGGAGACTGTCTAGTCAGGGTTAGGAGACTCTAGTCATGGTCAGGAGACTGTCTAGTCAGGGTTAGGAGACTCTAGTCAGGGTCAGTAGACTGTCTAGTCAGGGTCAGGAGAATGTCTAGTCAGGGTTAGGAGACTGTCTAGTCAGGGTTAGGAGACTCTAGTCAGGGTCAGTAGACTGTCTAGTCAGGGTCAGGAGACTGTCTAGTCAGGGTTAGGAGACTGTCTAGTCAGGGTCAGGAGACTGTCTAGTCAGGGTCAGGAGACTGTCTAGTCAGGGTCAGGAGACTGTCTAGTCAGGGTCAGGAGACTGTCTAGTCAGGGTCAGGAGGTCAGGGTCAGGAGACTGTCTAGTCAGGGTCAGGAGACTGTCTAGTCAGGGTCAGGAGACTGTCTAGTCAGTCAGGAGACTGGTCAGGAGACTGTCTAGTCAGGGTCAGGAGACTGTCTAGTCAGGGTCAGGAGACTGTCTAGTCAGGGTCAGGAGACTGTCTAGTCAGGGTCAGGAGACTGTCTAGTCAGGGTTAGGAGACTGTCTAGTCAGGGTCAGGAGAGACTGTCTAGTCAGGGTCAGGAGACTGTCTAGTCAGGGTCAGGAGACTGTCTAGTCAGGGTCAGGAGACTGTCTAGTCAGGGTTAGGAGACCGACCGGCTCACGGTGAGGAGACTGTCTAGTCAGGGTTAGGAGACTGTCTAGTCAGGGTCAGGAGACTGTCTAGTCAGGGTCAGTAGACTGTCTAGTCAGGGTCAGGAGACTGTCTAGTCAGGGTCAGGAGACTGTCTAGTCAGGGTCAGGAGACTGTCTAGTCAGGGTCAGGAGACTGTCTAGTCAGGGTCAGGAGACTGTCTAGTCAGGGTCAGGAGACTGTCTAGTCAGGGTCAGGAGACTGTCTAGTCAGGGTCAGGAGACTGTCTAGTCAGGGTTAGGAGACTCTAGTCAGGGTCAGTAGACTGTCTAGTCAGGGTCAGGAGACTGTCTAACAGGGTCAGTAGACTGTCTAACAGGGTCAGGAGACTGTCTAGTCAGGAGACTGTCTAGTCAGGGTTAGGAGACTCTAGTCAGGGTCAGGAGACTGTCGAGTCAGGGTCAGGAGACTGTCTAGTCAGGGTCAGGAGACTGTCTAGTCAGGGTCAGGAGACTGTCTAGTCAGGGTCAGGAGACTGTCTAGTCAGGGTCAGGAGACTGTCTCGTCAGGGTCAGGAGACCGATAGGCTCACGGTCAGGAGACTGTCTAGTCAGGGTCAGGAGACTGTCTAGTCAGGGTCAGGAGACTGTCTAGTCAGGGTTAGGAGACTCTAGTCAGGGTCAGTAGACTGTCTAGTCAGGGTCAGGAGACTGTCTAGTCAGGGTTAGGAGACTCTAGTCATGGTCAGGAGACTGTCTAGTCAGGGTTAGGAGACTCTAGTCAGGGTCAGGAGACTGTCTAGTCAGGGTCAGGAGACTGTCTAGTCAGGGTCAGGAGACTGTCTAGTCAGGGTCAGGAGACTGTCTAGTCAGGGTCAGGAGACTGTCTAGTCAGGGTCAGGAGACTGTCTAGTCAGGGTCAGGAGACTGTCTAGTCAGGGTCAGGAGACTGTCTAGGTCAGGGTCAGGAGACTGTCTAGTCAGGGTCAGGAGACTGTCTAGTCAGGGTCAGGAGACTGTCTAGTCAGGGTCAGGAGACTGTCTAGTCAGGGTTAGGAGACTCTAGTCAGGGTCAGGAGACTGTCTAGTCAGGGTTAGGAGACTCTAGTCATGGTCAGGAGACTGTCTAGTCAGGGTTAGGAGACTCTAGTCAGGGTCAGTAGACTGTCTAGTCAGGGTCAGGAGAATGTCTAGTCAGGGTTAGGAGACTGTCTAGTCAGGGTTAGGAGACTCTAGTCAGGGTCAGTAGACTGTCTAGTCAGGGTCAGGAGACTGTCTAGTCAGGGTTAGGAGACTGTCTAGTCAGGGTCAGGAGACTGTCTAGTCAGGGTCAGGAGACTGTCTAGTCAGGGTCAGGAGACTGTCTAGTCAGGGTCAGGAGACTGTCTAGTCAGGGTCAGGAGACCGACCGGCTCACAGTCAGGAGACTGTCTAGTCAGGGTCAGGAGACTGTCTCTTCAGGGTCAGGAGACTGTCTAGTCAGGGTTAGGAGACCGACCGGCTCACGGTGAGGAGACTGTCTAGTCAGGGTTAGGAGACTGTCTAGTCAGGGTCAGGAGACTGTCTAGTCAGGGTCAGGAGACTGTCTCGTCAGGGTCAGGAGACCGATAGGCTCACGGTCAGGAGACTGTCTAGTCAGGGTCAGGAGACTGTCTAGTCAGGGTCAGGAGACTGTCTAGTCAGGGTTAGGAGACTCTAGTCAGGGTCAGTAGACTGTCTAGTCAGGGTCAGGAGACTGTCTAGTCAGGGTTAGGAGACTCTAGTCATGGTCAGGAGACTGTCTAGTCAGGGTTAGGAGACTCTAGTCAGGGTCAGTAGACTGTCTAGTCAGGGTCAGGAGACTGTCTAGTCAGGGTTAGGAGACTCTAGTCATGGTCAGGAGACTGTCTAGTCAGGGTTAGGAGACTCTAGTCAGGGTCAGGAGACTGTCTAGTCAGGGTCTGTAGACTGTCTAGTCAGGGTCAGGAGACTGTCTAGTCAGGGTCAGGAGACTGTCTAGTCAGGGTCAGGAGACTGTCTAGTCAGGGTCAGGAGACTGTCTAGTCAGGGTCAGGAGACTGTCTAGTCAGGGTCAGGAGACTCTAGTCAGGGTCAGGAGACTGTCTAGTCAGGGTCAGGAGACTGTCTAGTCAGGGTCAGTAGACTGTCTAGTCAGGGTCAGGAGACTGTCTAGTCAGGGTCAGGAGACTGTCTAGTCAGGGTCAGGAGACTGTCTAGTCAGGGTCAGGAGACTGTCTAGTCAGGGTCAGGAGACTGTCTAGTCAGGGTCAGGAGACTGTCTAGTCAGGGTCAGTAGACTGTCTAGTCAGGGTCAGGAGACTGTCTAGTCAGGAGACTGTCTAGTCAGGGTTAGGAGACTGTCTAGTCAGGGTCAGGAGACTGTCTAGTCAGGGTCAGGAGACTGTCTAGTCAGGGTCAGGAGACTGTCTAGTCAGGGTTAGGAGACTGTCTAGTCAGGGTCAGGAGACCGACCGGCTCACAGTCAGGAGACTGTCTAGTCAGGGTCAGGAGACTGTCTCGTCAGGGTCAGGAGACTGTCTAGTCAGGGTTAGGAGACCGACCGGCTCACGGTGAGGAGACTGTCTAGTCAGGGTTAGGAGACTGTCTAGTCAGGGTCTGTAGACTGTCTAGTCAGGGTCAGTAGACTGTCTAGTCAGGGTCAGACTGTCTAGTCAGGGTTAGGAGACTGTCTAGTCAGGGTCAGGAGACTGTCTAGTCAGGGTTAGGAGACTGTCTAGTCAGGGTCAGGAGACTGTCTAGTCAGGGTCAGGAGACTGTCTAGTCAGGGTCAGGAGACTGTCTAGTCAGGGTTAGGAGACTCTAGTCAGGGTCAGTAGACTGTCTAGTCAGGGTCAGGAGACTGTCTAACAGGGTCAGTAGACTGTCTAACAGGGTCAGGAGACTGTCTAGTCAGGAGACTGTCTAGTCAGGGTCAGGAGACTGTCTAGTCAGGGTTAGGAGACTGTCTAGTCAGGGTCAGGAGACCGTCTAGGCTCAGGGTCAGTAGACTGTCTAGTCATGGTTAGGAGACTGTCTAGTCAGGGTCAGGAGACTGTCTAGTCAGGGTCAGGAGACTGTCTAGTCAGGGTCAGGAGACTGTCTAGTCAGGGTCAGGAGACTGTCTAGTCAGGGTCAGTAGACTGTCTAGTCAGGGTCAGGAGACTGTCTAGTCAGGGTCAGGAGACTGTCTAGTCAGGTCAGGAGACTCTAGTCAGGGTCAGTAGACTGTCTAGTCAGGGTCAGGAGACTGTCTAGTCAGGGTCAGTAGACTCTAGTCAGGGTCAGGAGACTCTAGTCAGGGTCAGGAGACTGTCTAGTCAGGGTCAGTAGACTGTCTAGTCAGGGTCAGGAGACTGTCTAGTCAGGGTTAGAGACTCTAGTCATGGTCAGGAGACTGTCTAGTCAGGGTCAGGAGACTCTAGTCAGGGTCAGGAGACTGTCGAGTCAGGGTCAGGAGACTGTCTAGTCAGGGTCAGGAGACTGTCAAGTCAGGGTCAGGAGACTGTCTCAGTCAGGTTAGGAGACTGTCTAGTCAGGGTCAGGAGACTGTCTAGTCAGGGTCAGGAGACTGTCTAGTCAGGGTCAGGAGACCTAGGTCACGGTCAGAGACTGTCTAGTCAGGGTCAGGAGACTGTCTAGTCAGGGTCAGGAGACTGTCTAGTCAGGGTCAGGAGACTCTAGTCAGGGTCAGAGACTGTCTAGTCAGGGTCAGGAGACTGTCTAGTCTAGGAGACTCTAGTCATGGTCAGGAGACTGTCTAGTCAGGGTTAGGAGACTCTAGTCAGGGTCAGTAGACTGTCTAGTCAGGGTCAGGAGACTGTCTAGTCAGGGTTAGGAGACTCTAGTCATGGTCAGGAGACTGTCTAGTCAGGGTTAGGAGACTCTAGTCAGGGTCAGGAGACTGTCTAGTCAGGGTCAGGAGACTGTCTAGTCAGGGTCAGGAGACTGTCAAGTCAGGGTCAGGAGACTGTCTCGTCAGGGTTAGGAGACTGTCTAGTCAGGGTCAGGAGACTGTCTAGTCAGGGTCAGGAGACTGTCTAGTCAGGGTTAGGAGACTCTAGTCAGGGTCAGGAGACTGTCTAGTCAGGGTTAGGAGACTCTAGTCATGGTCAGGAGACTGTCTAGTCAGGGTTAGGAGACTCTAGTCAGGGTCAGTAGACTGTCTAGTCAGGGTCAGGACAATGTCTAGTCAGGGTTAGGAGACTGTCTAGTCAGGGTCAGTAGACTGTCTAGTCAGGGTCAGGAGACTGTCTAGTCAGGGTTAGGAGACTGTCTAGTCAGGGTCAGGAGACTGTCTAGTCAGGGTCAGGAGACTGTCTAGTCAGGGTCAGGAGACTGTCTAGTCAGGGTTAGGAGACTGTCTAGTCAGGGTCAGGAGACCGACCGGCTCACAGTCAGGAGACTGTCTAGTCAGGGTCAGGAGACTGTCTAGTCAGGGTTAGGAGACCGACCGGCTCACGGTGAGGAGACTGTCTAGTCAGGGTTAGGAGACTGTCTAGTCAGGGTCTGTAGACTGTCTAGTCAGGGTCAGTAGACTGTCTAGTCAGGGTTAGGAGACTGTCTAGTCAGGGTCAGGAGACTGTCTAGTCAGGGTCTGTAGACTGTCTAGTCAGGGTCAATAGACTGTCTAGTCAGGGTTAGGAGACTGTCTAGTCAGGGTCAGGAGACTGTCTAGTCAGGGTCAGGAGACTGTCTAGTCAGGGTCAGGAGACTGTCTAGTCAGGGTTAGGAGACTCTAGTCAGGGTCAGTAGACTGTCTAGTCAGGGTCAGGAGACTGTCTAACAGGGTCAGTAGACTGTCTAGTCAGGGTCAGGAGACTGTCTAACAGGGTCAGGAGACTGTCTAGTCAGGAGACTGTCTAGTCAGGGTTAGGAGACTCTAGTCAGGGTCAGGAGACTGTCGAGTCAGGGTCAGGAGACTGTCTAGTCAGGGTCAGGAGACTGTCTAGTCAGGGTTAGGAGACTGTCTAGTCAGGGTCAGGAGACTGTCTAGTCAGGGTCAGGAGACTGTCTAGTCAGGGTCAGGAGACTCTAGTCAGGGTTAGGAGACTGTCTAGTCAGGGTCAGGAGACTGTCTAGTCAGGGTCAGGAGACTGTCTAGTCAGGGTCAGGAGACTGTCTAGTCAGGGTCAGAGACTGTCTAGTCAGGGTCAGGAGACTGTCTAGTCAGGGTCAGGAGACTGTCTAGTCATGGTCAGGAGACTGTCTAGTCAGGGTTAGAGACTCTAGTCAGGGTCAGGAGACTGTCTAGTCAGGGTCAGGAGACTGTCTAGTCAGGGTCAGGAGACTGTCAAGTCAGGGTCAGGAGACTGTCTAGTCAGGGTCAGGAGACTGTCTAGTCAGGGTCAGAGACTGTCTAGTCAGGGTCAGGAGACTGTCTAGTCAGGGTCAGAGAGACTGTCTAGTCAGGGTCAGGAGACTGTCTAGTCAGGGTCAGGAGACTGTCTAGTCAGGGTCAGGAGACTGTCTAGTCAGGGTCAGGAGACTCTAGTCAGGGTCAGGAGACTGTCTAGTCAGGAGACTCTAGTCATGGTCAGGAGACTGTCTAGTCAGGGTTAGGAGACTCTAGTCAGGGTCAGTAGACTGTCTAGTCAGGGTCAGGAGAATGTCTAGTCAGGGTTAGGAGACTGTCTAGTCAGGGTTAGGAGACTCTAGTCAGGGTCAGTAGACTGTCTAGTCAGGGTCAGGAGACTGTCTAGTCAGGGTTAGGAGACTCTAGTCAGGGTCAGGAGACTGTCTAGTCAGCGTCTGTAGACTGTCTAGTCAGGGTCAGGAGACTGTCTAGTCAGGGTTAGGAGACTGTCTAGTCAGGGTTAGGAGACTGTCTGGTCAGGGTTAGGAGACTCTAGTCAGGGTCAGGAGACTGTCTAGTCAGGGTCTGTAGACTGTCTAGTCAGGGTCAGGAGACTGTCTAGTCAGGGTCAGGAGACTGTCTAGTCAGGGTCAGGAGACTGTCTAGTCAGGGTCAGGAGACTGTCTAGTCAGGGTCAGGAGACTCTAGTCAGGGTCAGTAGACTGTCTAGTCAGGGTCAGGAGACTGTCTAACAGGGTCAGTAGACTGTCTAGTCAGGGTCAGGAGACTGTCTAACAGGGTCAGGAGACTGTCTAGTCAGGGTCAGGAGACTGTCTAGTCAGGAGACTGTCTAGTCAGGGTTAGGAGACTCTAGTCAGGGTCAGGAGACTGTCTAGTCAGGGTCAGGAGACTGTCTAGTCAGGGTCAGGAGACTGTCTAGTCAGGAGACTGTCTAGTCAGGGTCAGGAGACTAGTCAGGGTCAGGAGACTGTCTAGTCAGGGTCAGGAGACTGTCTAGTCAGGGTCAGGAGACTGTCTAGTCAGGGTCAGGAGACTGTCTAGTCAGGGTCAGGAGACTCTAGTCAGGGTCAGTAGACTGTCTAGTCAGGGTCAGGAGACTGTCTAACAGGGTCAGTAGACTGTCTAGTCAGGGTCAGGAGACTGTCTAACAGGGTCAGGAGACTGTCTAGTCAGGGTCAGGAGACTGTCTAGTCAGGAGACTGTCTAGTCAGGGTTAGGAGACTGTCTAGTCAGGGTCAGGAGACCGACAGGCTCACGGTCAGTAGACTGTCTAGTCAGGGTCAGGAGACTGTCTAGTCAGGGTCAGGAGACTGTCTCGTCAGGGTCAGGAGACCGATAGGCTCACGGTCAGGAGACTGTCTAGTCAGGGTCAGGAGACTGTCTAGTCAGGGTCAGGAGACTGTCTAGTCAGGGTTAGGAGACTCTAGTCAGGGTCAGTAGACTGTCTAGTCAGGGTCAGGAGACTGTCTAGTCAGGGTTAGGAGACTCTAGTCATGGTCAGGAGACTGTCTAGTCAGGGTTAGGAGACTCTAGTCAGGGTCAGGAGACTGTCTAGTCAGGGTCAGGAGACTGTCTAGTCAGGGTCAGGAGACTGTCTAGTCAGGGTCAGGAGACTGTCTAGTCAGGGTCAGGAGACTGTCTAGTCAGGGTCAGGAGACTGTCTAGTCAGGGTCAGGAGACTGTCTAGTCAGGGTCAGGAGACTGTCTAGTCAGGGTCAGGAGACTGTCTAGTCAGGGTCAGGAGACTGTCTAGTCAGGGTCAGGAGACTGTCTAGTCAGGGTCAGGAGACTGTCTAGTCAGGGTAAGGAGACTGTCTAGTCAGGGTCAGGAGACTGTCTAGTCAGGGTCAGGAGACTGTCTAGTCAGGAGACTGTCTAGTCAGGGTCAGGAGACTGTCTAGTCAGGGTCAGGAGACTGTCTAGTCAGGGTTAGGAGACTGTCTAGTCAGGGTCAGGAGACTGTCTAGTCAGGGTCAGGAGACTGTCTAGTCAGGGTCAGGAGACTGTCTAGTCAGGGTCAGGAGACTGTCTAGTCAGGGTCAGGAGACTGTCGGTCAGGGTCAGGAGACTGTCTAGTCAGGGTCAGGAGACTGTCTAGTCAGGGTCAGGGTCACGGTCAGTAGACTGTCTAGTCAGGGTCAGGAGACTGTCTAGTCAGGGTCAGGAGACTGTCTAGGTCAGGGTCAGGAGACTGTCTAGTCAGGGTCAGGAGACTGTCTAGTCAGGGTCAGGAGACTGTCTAGTCAGGGTCAGGAGACTGTCTAGTCAGGGTCAGGAGACTGTCTAGTCAGGGTCAGGAGACTGTCTAGTCAGGGTCAGGAGACTGTCTAGTCAGGGTCAGGAGACTGTCTAGTCAGGGTCAGGAGACTGTCTAGTCAGGGTCAGGAGACTGTCTAGTCAGGGTCAGGAGACTGTCTAGTCAGGGTTAGGAGACTCTAGTCAGGGTCAGTAGACTGTCTAGTCAGGGTCAGGAGACTGTCTAGTCAGGGTTAGGAGACTCTAGTCAGGGTCAGGAGACTGTCTAACAGGGTCAGTAGACTGTCTAGTCAGGGTCAGGAGACTGTCTAACCAGGGTCAGGAGACTGTCTAGTCAGGGTAAGGAGACTCTAGTCAGGGTCAGGAGACTGTCAAGTCAGGGTCAGGAGACTGTCTAGTCAGAGACTGTCAAGTCAGGGTCAGGAGACTGTCTAGTCAGGGTCAGGAGACTGTCTAGTCAGGGTCAGGAGACTGTCTAGTCAGGGTCAGGAGACTGTCTAGTCAGGGTCAGGAGACTGTCTAGTCAGGGTCAGGAGACTGTCTAGTCAGGGTTAGGAGACTCTAGTCAGGGTCAGTAGACTGTCTAGTCAGGGTCAGGAGACTGTCTAGTCAGGGTTAGGAGACTCTAGTCATGGTCAGGAGACTGTCTAGTCAGGGTTAGGAGACTCTAGTCAGGGTCAGTAGACTGTCTAGTCAGGGTCAGGAGAATGTCTAGTCAGGGTTAGGAGACTCTAGTCAGGGTCAGGAGACTGTCTAGTCAGGGTCTGTAGACTGTCTAGTCAGGGTCAGGAGACTGTCTAGTCAGGGTTAGGAGACTGTCTGGTCAGGGTTAGGAGACTCTAGTCAGGGTCAGGAGACTGTCTAGTCAGGGTCTGTAGACTGTCTAGTCAGGGTCAGGAGACTGTCTAGTCAGGGTCAGGAGACTGTCTAGTCAGGGTCAGGAGACTGTCTAGTCAGGGTCAGGAGACTGTCTAGTCAGGGTCAGGAGACTCTAGTCAGGGTCAGTAGACTGTCTAGTCAGGGTCAGGAGACTGTCTAACAGGGTCAGTAGACTGTCTAGTCAGGGTCAGGAGACTGTCTAACAGGGTCAGGAGACTGTCTAGTCAGGGTCAGGAGACTGTCTAGTCAGGGTTAGGAGACTGTCTAGTCAGGGTCAGGAGACCGACAGGCTCACGGTCAGTAGACTGTCTAGTCAGGGTCAGGAGACTGTCTAGTCAGGAGACTGTCTAGTCAGGGTTAGGAGACTGTCTAGTCAGGGTCAGGAGACTGTCTAGTCAGGGTCAGGAGACTGTCTAGTCAGGGTCAGGAGACTGTCTAGTCAGGGTTAGGAGACTGTCTAGTCAGGGTCAGGAGACTGTCTAGTCAGGGTCAGGAGACTGTCTAGTCAGGGTCAGGAGACTGTCTAGTCAGGGTCAGAGACTGTCTAGTCAGGGTCAGGAGACTGTCTAGTCAGGGTCAGGAGACTGTCTAGTCAGGGTCAGGAGACTGTCTAGTCAGGGTCAGTAGACTGTCTAGTCAGGGTCAGGAGACTGTCTAGTCAGGGTCAGTAGACTGTCTAGTCAGGGTCAGGAGACTGTCTAGTCAGGGTCAGGAGACTGTCTAGTCAGGGTCAGGAGACTGTCTAGTCAGGGTCAGGAGACTGTCTAGTCAGGGTCAGGAGACTGTCTAGTCAGGGTCAGGAGACTGTCTAGTCAGGGTCAGGAGACTGTCTAGTCAGGGTCAGGAGACTGTCTAGTCAGGGTCAGTAGACTGTCTAGTCAGGGTCAGGAGACTGTCTAGTCAGGGTCAGGAGACTGTCTAGTCAGGGTCAGGAGACTGTCTAGTCAGGGTCAGGAGACTGTCTAGTCAGGGTCAGGAGACTGTCTAGTCAGGGTCAGGAGACTGTCTAGTCAGGGTTAGGAGACTGTCTAGTCAGGGTCAGGAGACTGTCTAGTCAGGGTTAGGAGACTCTAGTCAGGGTCAGGAGACTGTCTAGTCAGGGTCAGGAGACTGTCTAGTCACGGTCAGTAGACTCTAGTCAGGGTTAGGAGACTCTAGTCACGGTCAGTAGACTCTAGTCAGGGTCAGGAGACTGTCTAGTCAGGGTTAGGAGACTCTAGTCACGGTCAGTAGACTCTAGTCAGGGTCAGTAGACTCTAGTCAGGGTCAGGAGACTGTCTAGTCACAGTCAGTAGACTCTAGTCAGGGTCAGGAGACTGTCTAGTCAGGGTTAGGAGACTAGTCAGGGTCAGGAGACTGTCTAGTCAGGGTCAGGAGAATGTCTAGTCACGGTCAGTAGACTCTAGTCAGGGTCAGTAGACTCTAGTCAGGGTCAGGAGACTGTCTAGTCAGGGTCAGTAGACTGTCTAGTCAGGGTCAGGAGACTGTCTAGTCAGGGTCAGGAGACTGTCTAGTCAGGGTCAGGAGACTGTCTAGTCAGGGTCAGCAGACTGTCTAGTCAGGGTCAGGAGACTGTCTAGTCAGGGTCAGTAGACTCTAGTCAGGGTCAGTAGACTGTCTAGTCAGGGTCAGGAGACTGTCTAGTCAGGGTCAGGAGACTGTCTAGTCAGGGTCAGGAGACTGTCTAGTCAGGGTTAGGAGACTCTAGTCAGGGTCAGTAGACTGTCTAGTCAGGGTCAGGAGAATGTCTAGTCAGGGTTAGGAGACTCTAGTCAGGGTCAGGAGACTGTCTAGTCAGGGTCTGTAGACTGTCTAGTCAGGGTCAGGAGACTGTCTAGTCAGGGTTAGGAGACTGTCTGGTCAGGGTTAGGAGACTCTAGTCAGGGTCAGGAGACTGTCTAGTCAGGGTCTGTAGACTGTCTAGTCAGGGTCAGGAGACTGTCTAGTCAGGGTCAGGAGACTGTCTAGTCAGGGTCAGGAGACTGTCTAGTCAGGGTCAGGAGACTGTCTAGTCAGGGTCAGGAGACTGTCTAGTCAGGGTCAGGAGACTGTCTAGTCAGGGTCAGGAGACTGTCTAGTCAGGGTCAGGAGACTGTCTAGTCAGGGTCAGGAGACTGTCTAGTCAGGGTCAGGAGACTGTCTAGTCAGGGTCAGTAGACTGTCTAGTCAGGGTCAGGAGACTGTCTAGTCAGGGTTAGGAGACTGTCTAGTCAGGGTCAGGAGACTGTCTAGTCAGGGTCAGGAGACTGTCTAGTCAGGGTCAGGAGACTGTCTAGTCATGGTTAGGAGACTGTCTAGTCAGGGTCAGGAGACCGTCCGGCTCACGGTCAGGAGACTGTCTAGTCAGGGTCAGGAGACTGTCTAGTCAGGGTCAGGAGACTGTCTAGTCAGGGTTAGGAGACTCTAGTCAGGGTCAGGAGACTGTCTAGTCAGGGTCAGGAGACTGTCTAGTCAGGGTCAGTAGACTGTCTAGTCAGGGTCAGTAGACTGTCTAGTCAGGGTCAGTAGACTGTCTAGTCAGGGTCAGGAGACTGTCTAGTCAGGGTCAGGAGACTGTCTAGTCAGGGTCAGGAGACTGTCTAGTCAGGGTCAGGAGACTGTCTAGTCAGGGTCAGGAGACTGTCTAGTCAGGGTCAGGAGACTGTCTAGTCAGGGTCAGGAGACTGTCTAGTCAGGGTCAGGAGACTCTAGTCAGGGTCAGTAGACTGTCTAGTCAGGGTCAGGAGACTGTCTAACAGGGTCAGTAGACTGTCTAGTCAGGGTCAGGAGACTGTCTAACAGGGTCAGGAGACTGTCTAGTCAGGGTCAGGAGACTGTCTAGTCAGGGTTAGGAGACTGTCTAGTCAGGGTCAGGAGACTGTCTAGTCAGGGTCAGGAGACTGTCTAGTCAGGGTCAGGAGACTGTCTAGTCAGGGTCAGGAGACTGTCTAGTCAGGGTCAGGAGACTGTCTAGTCAGGGTCAGGAGACTGTCTAGTCAGGGTCAGGAGACCGATAGGCTCACGGTCAGGAGACTGTCTAGTCAGGGTCAGGAGACTGTCTAGTCAGGGTTAGGAGACTCTAGTCAGGGTCAGTAGACTGTCTAGTCAGGGTCAGGAGACTGTCTAGTCAGGGTCAGGAGACTGTCTAGTCAGGGTCAGGAGACTGTCTAGTCAGGGTCAGGAGACTGTCTAGTCAGGGTCAGTAGACTGTCTAGTCAGGGTCAGTAGACTGTCTAGTCAGGGTCAGGAGACTGTCTAGTCAGGGTCAGGAGACTGTCTAGTCAGGGTCAGGAGACCGTCTAGTCACGGTCAGGAGACTGTCTAGTCAGGGTCAGGAGACTGTCTAGTCAGGGTCAGGGGAGACTCTAGTCAGGGTCAGGAGACTGTCTAGTCAGGGTCAGGAGACTGTCTAGTCATGAGTCAGGAGACTGTCTAGTCAGGGTCAGAGACTCTAGTCAGGGTCAGGAGACTGTCTAGTCAGGGTCAGGAGACTGTCTAGTCAGGGTCAGGAGACTGTCTAGTCAGGGTCAGGAGACTGTCTAGTCAGGGTCAGGAGACTGTCTAGTCAGGGTCAGAGACTGTCTAGTCAGGGTCAGGAGACTGTCTAGTCAGGGTCAGGAGACGAGAAGTCACGGTCAGGAGACTGTCTAGTCAGGGTCAGGAGACTGTCTAGTCAGGGTCAGGAGACTGCCTCTAGTCAGGGTCAGGAGACTGTCTAGTCAGGGTCAGGAGACTGTCTAGTCAGGGTCTTAAAGAGAGACTCTAGTCAGGGTCAGGAGACTGTCTAGTCAGGGACAGGAGACTCTAGTCAGGGTCAGTAGACTGTCTAGTCAGGGTCAGGAGACTGTCTAGTCAGGGTTAGGAGACTGTCTAGTCAGGGTCAGGAGACTCTAGTCAGGGTCAGTAGACTGTCTAGTCAGGGTCAGGGAGACTGTCTAGTCAGGGTTAGGAGACTCTAGTCAGGGTCAGTAGACTGTCTAGTCAGGGTCAGTAGACTGTCTAGTCAGGGCCAGGAGACTGTCTAGTCAGGGTCAGGAGACTGTCTAGTCAGGGTCAGGAGACTGTCTAGTCAGGGTCAGGAGACTGTCTAGTCAGGGTCAGGAGACTGTCTAGTCAGGGTCAGGAGACTGTCTAGTCAGGGTCAGGAGACTGTCTAGTCAGGGTTAGGAGACTCTAGTCAGGGTCAGTAGACTGTCTAGTCAGGGTCAGGAGACTGTCTAACAGGGTCAGTAGACTGTCTAGTCAGGGTCAGGAGACTGTCTAACAGGGTCAGGAGACTGTCTAGTCAGGAGACTGTCTAGTCAGGGTTAGGAGACTCTAGTCAGGGTCAGGAGACTGTCGAGTCAGGGTCAGGAGACTGTCTAGTCAGGGTCAGGAGACTGTCAAGTCAGGGTCAGGAGACTGTCTCGTCAGGGTTAGGAGACTGTCTAGTCAGGGTCAGGAGACTGTCTAGTCAGGGTCAGGAGACTGTCTCGTCAGGGTCAGGAGACCGATAGGCTCACGGTCAGGAGACTGTCTAGTCAGGGTCAGGAGACTGTCTAGTCAGGGTTAGGAGACTCTAGTCAGGGTCAGTAGACTGTCTAGTCAGGGTCAGGAGACTGTCTAGTCAGGGTCAGGAGACTGTCGAGTCAGGGTCAGGAGACTGTCTAGTCAGGGTCAGGAGACTGTCAAGTCAGGGTCAGGAGACTGTCTCGTCAGGGTTAGGAGACTGTCTAGTCAGGGTCAGGAGACTGTCTAGTCAGGGTCAGGAGACTGTCTCGTCAGGGTCAGGAGACCGATAGGCTCACGGTCAGGAGACTGTCTAGTCAGGGTCAGGAGACTGTCTAGTCAGGGTTAGGAGACTCTAGTCAGGGTCAGTAGACTGTCTAGTCAGGGTCAGGAGACTGTCTAGTCAGGGTCAGGAGACTCTAGTCATGGTCAGGAGACTGTCTAGTCAGGGTTAGAGACTCTAGTCAGGGTCAGAGACAGGAAGTCAGGGTCAGGAGACTGTCTAGTCAGGGTCAGGAGACTGTCAAGTCAGGGTCAGGAGACTGTCTCGTCAGGGTTAGGAGACTGTCTAGTCAGGGTCAGGAGACTGTCTAGTCAGGGTCAGGAGACTGTCTCGTCAGGGTCAGGAGACCGATAGGCTCACGGTCAGGAGACTGTCTAGTCAGGGTCAGGAGACTGTCTAGTCAGGGTCAGGAGACTGTCTAGTCAGGGTTAGGAGACTCTAGTCAGGGTCAGGAGACTGTCTAGTCAGGGTTAGGAGACTCTAGTCATGGTCAGGAGACTGTCTAGTCAGGGTTAGGAGACTCTAGTCAGGGTCAGTAGACTGTCTAGTCAGGGTCAGGAGAATGTCTAGTCAGGGTTAGGAGACTGTCTAGTCAGGGTTAGGAGACTCTAGTCAGGGTCAGTAGACTGTCTAGTCAGGGTCAGGAGACTGTCTAGTCAGGGACAGGAGACTGGTCTAGTCAGGGTCAGGAGACTGTCTAGTCAGGGTCAGGAGACTGTCTAGTCAGGGTTAGGAGACTGTCTAGTCAGGGCCCAGGAGACTGTCTGGTCAGGGTTAGGGGACTCTAGTCAGGGTCAGGAGACTGTCTAGTCAGGGTCTGTAGACTGTCTAGTCAGGGTCAGGAGACTGTCTAGTCAGGGTCAGGAGACTGTCTAGTCAGGGTCAGGAGACTGTCTAGTCAGGGTCAGGAGACTGTCTAGTCAGGGTCAGGAGACTGTCTAGTCAGGGTCAGGAGACTCTAGTCAGGGTCAGGAGACTGTCTAACAGGGTCAGTAGACTGTCTAGTCAGGGTCAGGAGACTGTCTAACAGGGTCAGGAGACTGTCTAGTCAGGGTCAGGAGACTGTCTAGTCAGGAGACTGTCTAGTCAGGGTTAGGAGACTGTCTAGTCAGGGTCAGGAGACCGACAGGCTCACGGTCAGTAGACTGTCTAGTCAGGGTCAGGAGACTGTCTAGTCAGGGTCAGGAGACCGACAGGCTCACGGTCAGGTAGACTGTCTAGTCAGGGTCAGGAGACTGTCTAGTCAGGGTTAGGAGACTGTCTAGTCAGGGTCAGGAGACCGACAGGCTCACGGTCAGTAGACTGTCTAGTCAGGGTTAGGAGACTGTCTAGTCAGGGTCAGGAGACCGTCAGGCTCACGGTCAGGAGACTGTCTAGTCAGGGTCAGGAGACTGTCTAGTCAGGGTCAGGAGACTCTAGTCAGGGTCAGGAGACTCTAGTCAGGGTCAGGAGACTGTCTAGTCAGGGTCAGTAGACTGTCTAGTCAGGGTTAGGAGACTGTCTAGTCAGGGCCAGGAGACTGTCTAGTCAGGGTCAGGAGACTGTCTAGTCAGGGTCAGGAGACTGTCTAGTCAGGGTCAGTAGACTGTCTAGTCAGGGTCAGGAGACTGTCTAGTCAGGGTCAGGAGACTGTCTAGTCAGGGTCAGGAGACTGTCTAGTCAGGGTTAGGAGACTTAAAGAGTCAGGGGTCAGAGACTGTCTAGTTAGGGTCAGGAGACTGTCTAACAGGGTCAGGAGACTGTCTAGTCAGGGTCAGGAGACTGTCTAACAGGGTCAGGAGACTGTCTAGTCAGAGACTGTGGAGAAAGTCAGGGCAGAGACTCTAGTCAGGGTCAGGAGACTGTCTAGTCAGGGTCAGAGACTGTCTAGTCAGGGTCAGGAGACTGTCAAGTCAGGGTCAGGAGACTGTCTCGTCAGGGTTCAGGAGACTGTCTAGTCAGGGTCAGGAGACTGTCTAGTCAGGGTCAGGAGACTGCCTAGTCAGGGTCAGGAGACCGAAGAGCTCACGGTCAGGAGACTAAAGAGTCAGGTCAGGAGACTGTTAAAGAGACAGGGTCAGGAGACTGTCTAGTCAGGACAGACTGTCTAGTCAGGGTCAGGAGACTGTCTAAAGGGACAGGAAGACTGTCTAAAGAGTCAGGGTCAGGAGACTGTCTAGTCGGGAGTCAGGAGACTGTCTAGTAAGGGAGACAGGAAGACTGTCTAGTAAAGAGACAGGAAGTCAGGGTCAGGAGACTGGTCGGGGTAAAGAGACAGGAAGTCAGGGTTAGGAGACTGGAAGCAGGGTCAGGAGACAGTCTAGTCAGGGTCAGAGACTGTCTAGTCTTAAAGAGTCAGGAAGAGACTGTCTAAAGTCAGGGTCAGGAGACTCTAGTCAGGGTCAGGAGACTTAAAGAGTCAGGGTCAGTAGACTGTCAGACAGGAAGTCAGGGTAAAGAGACTGGAAGCAGGGTAAAGAGACTGTCTAGTCAGGGTCAGGAGACTGTCTAACAGAGACAGGAAGAGCCTCTAAAGAGTCAGGAAGACTGTCTAGTCAGGAGACTAAAGAGTCAGGAAACAGAGACTCTAAAGAGTCAGGAAGCAGACTGTCTAGTCAGGGTCAGCGTCACTTTGAGACTGTCTAGTCTTAAGGAGACAGGAAGCAGGCCGCCTTAAAGAGTCAGGAGACCGTCTAAAGTCAGGGCAGAGACTAGTCAGGGTCAGGAGACTTCTAGTCAGGGTCAGGAGACTAAAGTCAGGACAGGAGACAGTCTAGTCAGAGGGAAGCAGAGACTCTAAAGAGACAGGAAGCACTGTCTAGTCAGGGTCAAGAGACAGGAAGTCAAGAGTCAGGAAGACTCTAAAGGACAGGAGACTCAGTCACGGTAAAGAGACTCTAGTCAGGGTCAGAGACTGTCTAAAGAGACAGGAAGCAGGAGACTCTAGTCAGAGACAGGAGACTCTAGTAAAGAGACAGGTCAGCCTTAAAGAGACAGGTCAGGGTCTTAAAGAGACTGTCAGTCACAGTTAAAGAGACTCTAGTCAGGGTCTTAAAGAGACTGTCTAGTCAGGGTTAAAGAGACTAGTCAGGGTCAGGAGACTCTAGTCAGGACAGGAGAATGTCTAAACGGACAGGAGACTCTAGTCAGGGTCAGCAGACTCTAAAGAGACAGGAAGACTGTCTAGTCAGGGTCAGCAGACTGTCTAAAGAGTCAGGGTCAGTAGACTGTAAAGAGTCAGGGTCAGTAGACTCTAGACAGGGCAGTAGACTCTAAAGAGTCAGGGTCAGTAGACTCTAAAGAGACAGGGTCAGAGACTGTCTAAAGAGACTGGTCAGGGTCAGGAGACCTTAAAGAGACAGTCTCCCAGGTCAGTAAGACCTTAAAGAGACAGGAAGACCTGAGACAGGAAGCAGGCCTCCTTAAAGAGACAGGAAGCAGGGCCTAAATGTAGGGGGCCATTTGAGACAGGAAGGGGCCATTTGACCACTATGAAGCAGGGCCTTAAAGAGACAGGAAGCAGGGCCATTTGACCAGGAAGCAGGGGGCCTTAAAGAGACAGGAAGCAGGGGCCATTTGACCACTATGTAGGGGGCCATTTGACCACTATGTAGGGGGCCATTTGGGAGATTCTTTTCTTACTTTCATTTAGCATTTATTCATTTAGCATTGATTTTTTTTACTTACTTAAAAAAAACATCTGCATTGTTGGCTAAGGGTTGTAAGCATTTCACAGTAAGGTATTCAGCGACTAGATTAGATTTGATATCAGACTCCCCCCGGCCAATCATCTCAGCGCCCCAGCTCTCATTGGGATGGCCCATTGGCAGCCCATTGCTGTTATTCATAATCAGAGAGGCTTTTCTCAGGTCCCAACAGGTCACACAGAGTTCAGTGATCTGGGGAAGCAGGCCGCCTTAAAGAGACAGGAAGCAGGCTTGACTGCCTTAAAGAGACAGGAAGCAGGCCGCCTTAAAGAGACAGGAAGCAGGCTTGACTGCCTTAAAGAGACAGGAAGCAGACCGCCTTAAAGAGACAGGAAGCAGGCCGCCTGAAAGAGACAGGGAGCAGGCTTAACTGCCTTAAAAAGACAGGAAGCAGACCGCCTTAAAGAGACAGGAAGCAGGCTTGACCGCCTTAAAGAGACAGGAAGCAGGCTGCCTTAAAGAGACAGGAAGCAGGCCGCCTTAAAGACAGAACAGGCCGCCTTAAAAGACAGGCTTAAAGAGACAGGAAGCAGGCCGCCTGCAGGAAGCAGGCCTCCTTAAAGAGACAAGCAGGCCGCCTTAAAGAGACAGGAAGCAGGCCGCCTTAAAGAGACAGGAAGCAGGCCGCCTTAAAGAGACAGGAAGCAGGCCGCCTTAAAGAGACAGGAAGCAGGCCGCCTTAAAGAGACAGGAAGCAGGCCGCCTTAAAGAGACAGGAAGCAGGCCGCCTTAAAGAGACAGGAAGCAGGCCGCCTTAAAGAGACAGGAAGCAGGCCGCCTTAAAGAGACAGGAAGCAGGCCGCCTTAAAGAGACAGGAAGCAGGCCGCCTTAAAGAGACAGGAAGCAGGCCGCCTTAAAGAGACAGGAAGCAGGCCGCCTTAAAGAGACAGGAAGCAAAGAGACAGGAAGCAGGCCGCCTTAAAAGAGACAGGCCTTAAAGAGACAGGAAGCAGGCCGCCTTAAAGAGACAGGAAGCAGGCCGCCTTAAAGAGACAGGAAGCAGGCCGCCTTAAAGAGACAGGAAGCAGGCCGCCTTAAAGAGACAGGAAGCAGGCCGCCTTAAAGAGACAGGAAGCAGGCCGCCTTAAAGAGACAGGAAGCAGGCCGCCTTAAAGAGACAGGAAGCAGGCCGCCTTAAAGAGACAGGAAGCAGGCCGCCTTAAAGAGACAGGAAGCAGGCTTGACTGCCTTAAAGAGACAGGAAGCAGGCCGCCTTAAAGAGACAGGAAGCAGGCCGCCTTAAAGAGACAGGAAGCAGGCCGCCTTAAAGAGACAGGAAGCAGGCCGCCTTAAAGAGACAGGAAGCAGGCCGCCTTAAAGAGACAGGAAGCAGGCCGCCTTAAAGAGACAGGAAGCTTAAAGGCCGCCTTAAAGAGACAGGAAGCAGGCTTAAAGAGACAGGAAGCAGGCCGCCTTAAAGAGACTGCCTTAAAGAGACAGGAAGCAGGCCGCCTTAAAGAGACAGGAAAGGCAGCCTTAAAGAGACAGGAAGCAGGCTTGACTGCCTCAAAAAGACAGGAAGCAGGCCGCCTTAAAGAGACAGGAAGCAGGCCGCCTTAAAGAGACAGGGAGCAGGCTTGACTGCCTTAAAGAGACAGGAAGCAGACCGCCTTAAAGAGACAGGAAGCAGGCCGCCTTAAAGAGACAGGAAGCAGGCCTCCTTAAAGAGACAGGAAGCAGGCCTCCTTAAAGAGACAGGAAGCAGGCCTCCTTAAAGAGACAGGAAGCAGGCCTCCTTAAAGAGACAGGAAGCAGGCCTCCTTAAAGAGACAGGAAGCAGGCCGCCTTAAAGAGACAGGAAGCAGAGAGAATTGAACATATTCTGTTGCTGTTTGAACGAGCATCACTTCGTGACATCATACTGAACGACACTGTATTTGAACCACATGATACTGTATAAAAAGACCGAATGCAAAACAGAAAGAAGGCATTTTGGGATGGAAGTAGAGAGTGACGCTGGAGCCCCAGATGTCTACTTCACTGAACATCATATTAGCTTTCAAACTCCACCACAGTCGATATGACAATGACTCTATATACAGCTGATAATGGTTCTGAATGAGAGAGATGACTGGTATATTCCAGAATGTCTGAGTTCATCGCAACATACTCTGGTAAAGTGTAAAATACCTTGAAAATGGAAATGTATTGAAGTACATACTGGAGTAAATGAAATTGATAGCGTCTTTGTTCATCATATTGAATAGAGTCATTGTCCTTTATGTATTCTGCAGTATTTGACAAGAAATAAGCTTGAGGAGTCGCCCTGATGGGAAGGCCTCACCCCGATACAGTTCAACTCCTGTCTCTTCACAGTCGCCCTGATGGGAAGGCCTCACTCTGACACAGTTCAACTCCTGTCTCTTCACAGTCGCCCTGATGGGAAGGCCTCACCCCGACACAGTTCAACTCCTGTCTCTTCACAGTCACCCTGATGGGAAGGCCTCACCCCGACACAGTTCAACTCCTGTCTCTCTTCACAGTCACCCTGATGGGAAGGCCTCACCCCGACACAGTTCAACTCCTGTCTCTTCACAGTCACCCTGATGGGAAGGCCTCACCCCGACACAGTTCAACTCCTGTCTCTTCACAGTCACCCTGATGGGAAGGCCTCACCCCGACACAGTTCAACTCCTGTCTCTTCACAGTCACCCTGATGGGAAGGCCTCACCCCGACACAGTTCAACTCCTGTCTCTTCACAGTCACCCTGATGGGAAGGCCTCACCCCGACACAGTTCAACTCCTGTCTCTCTTCACAGTCGCCCTGATGGGAAGGCCACAGTTCACTCCTGTCCCGTCGCCCTGACAGTTCAACTCCTCCTGTCTCTTCACAGTCACCCTGATGGGAAGGCCCCACCCCGATACAGTTCAACTCCTGTCTCTTCACAGTCACCCTGATGGGAAGGCCCCACTCTGACACAGTTCAACTCCTGTCTCTCTTCACAGTCACCCTGATGGGAAGGCCCCACCCCGATACAGTTCAACTCCTGTCTCTTCACAGTCACCCTGATGGGAAGGCCCCACTCTGACACAGTTCAACTCCTGTCTCTCTTCACAGTCGCCCTGATGGGAAGGCGTCACCCCGACACAGTTCAACTCCTGTCTCTCTTCACAGTCGCCCTGAAGGGAAGGCCTCACCCCGATACAGTTCAACTCCTGTCTCTCTTCACAGTCGCCCTGATGGGAAGGCGTCACCCCGACACAGTTCAACTCCTGTCTCTTCACAGTCACCCTGATGGGAAGGCCCCACTCTGACACAGTTCAACTCCTGTCTCTCTTCCCAGTCACCCTGATGGGAAGGCCTCACCCCGACACAGTTCAACTCCTGTCTCTCTTCACAGTCACCCTGATGGGAAGGCCCCACCTGACACAGTTCAACTCCTGTCTCTTCACAGTCACCCTGATGGGAAGGCCCCACCCCGATACAGTTCAACTCCTGTCTCTCTTCACAGTCACCCTGATGGGAAGGCCCCACCCCGATACAGTTCAACTCCTGTCTCTCTTCCCAGTCACCCTGATGGGAAGGCCCCACTCCGACACAGTTCAACTCCTGTCTCTCTTCCCAGTCACCCTGATGGGAAGGCCTCACCCCGACACAGTTCAACTCCTGTCTCTCTTCACAGTCACCCTGATGGGAAGGCCTCACCCCGACACAGTTCAACTCCTGTCTCTCTTCACAGTCACCCTGATGGGAAGGCCCCACTCTGACACAGTTCAACTCCTGTCTCTCTTCCCAGTCACCCTGATGGGAAGGCCTCACCCCGACACAGTTCAACTCCTGTCTCTCTTCACAGTCACCCTGATGGGAAGGCCTCACTCTGACACAGTTCAACTCCTGTCTCTCTTCACAGTCACCCTGATGGGAAGGCCTCACCCCGACACAGTTCAACTCCTGTCTCTCTTCACAGTCGCCCTGATGGGAAGGCCTCACCCTGACACAGTTCAACTCCTGTCTCTCTTCACAGTCACCCTGATGGGAAGGCCTCACCCCGACACAGTTCAACTCCTGTCTCTCTTCACAGTCACCCTGATGGGAAGGCCCCACCCCGACACAGTTCAACTCCTGTCTCTCTTCACAGTCACCCTGATGGGAAGGCCTCACCCCGACACAGTTCAACTCCTGTCTCTCTTCACAGTCACCCTGATGGGAAGGCCTCACCCCGACACAGTTCAACTCCTGTCTCTCTTCACAGTCACCCTCATGGGCAGGCCCCACCCCGATACAGTTCAACTCCTGTCTCTCTTCACAGTCACCCTGATGGGCAGGCCCTGTCTCTTCCCAGTCACCCTGATGGGCAGGCCCTGTCTCTTCCCAGTCACCCTGATGGGCAGGCCCTGTCTCTTCACAGTCACCCTGATGGGCAGGCCCCACCCCGACACAGTTCAACTCCTGTCTCTCTTCACAGTCACCCTGATGGGAAGGCCCCACCCTGACACAGTTCAACTCCTGTCTCTCTTCACAGTCACCCTGATGGGAAGGCCCCACTCTGACACAGTTCAACTCCTGTCTCTCTTCACAGTCACCCTGATGGGAAGGCCTCACCCCGACACAGTTCAACTCCTGTCTCTCTTCACAGTCACCCTGATGGGAAGGCCTCACCCCGACACAGTTCAACTCCTGTCTCTCTTCACAGTCACCCTGATGGGAAGGCCTCACCCCGACACAGTTCAACTCCTGTCTCTCTTCACAGTCACCCTGATGGGAAGGCCCCACTCTGACACAGTTCAACTCCTGTCTCTCTTCCCAGTCACCCTGATGGGAAGGCCTCACCCCGACACAGTTCGACTCCTGTCTCTCTTCACAGTCACCCTGATGGGAAGGCCCCACTCTGACACAGTTCAACTCCTGTCTCTCTTCACAGTCACCCTGATGGGAAGGCCCCACCCCGATACAGTTCAACTCCTGTCTCTCTTCACAGTCACCCTGATGGGAAGGCCCCACTCTGACACAGTTCAACTCCTGTCTCTCTTCACAGTCACCCTGATGGGAAGGCCTCACCCCGACACAGTTCAACTCCTGTCTCTCTTCACAGTCACCCTGATGGGAAGGCGTCACCCCGACACAGTTCAACTCCTGTCTCTCTTCACAGTCACCCTGATGGGAAGGCCTCACCCCGACACAGTTCAACTCCTGTCTCTCTTCACAGTCACCCTGATGGGAAGGCCCCACTCTGACACAGTTCAACTCCTGTCTCTCTTCACAGTCACCCTGATGGGAAGGCCTCACCCCGACACAGTTCAACTCCTGTCTCTCTTCACAGTCACCCTGATGGGAAGGCCCCACTCTGACACAGTTCAACTCCTGTCTCTTCACAGTCACCCTGATGGGAAGGCCTCACCCCGATACAGTTCAACTCCTGTCTCTTCACAGTCACCCTGATGGGAAGGCCCCACTCTGACACAGTTCAACTCCTGTCTCTCTTCACAGTCACCCTGATGGGAAGGCCCCACTCTGACACAGTTCAACTCCTGTCTCTCTTCACAGTCCCACTCTGACACAGTTCAACTCCTGTCTCTCTTCACAGGCACCCTGATGGGAAGGCCCCACCCCGACACAGTTCAACTCCTGTCTCTCTTCACAGTCACCCTGATGGGAAGGCCCCACTCTGACACAGTTCAACTCCTGTCTCTCTTCACAGTCACCCTGATGGGAAGGCCTCACCCCGACACAGTTCAACTCCTGTCTCTCTTCACAGTCACCCTGATGGGAAGGCCCCACCCTGACACAGTTCAACTCCTGTCTCTTCACAGTCACCCTGATGGGAAGGCCCCACCCCGATACAGTTCAACTCCTGTCTCTTCACAGTCACCCTGATGGGAAGGCCCCACTCTGACACAGTTCAACTCCTGTCTCTCTTCACAGTCACCCTGATGGGAAGGCCCCACTCTGACACAGTTCAACTCCTGTCTCTCTTCACAGTCACCCTGATGGGAAGGCCTCACCCCGACACAGTTCAACTCCTGTCTCTCTTCACAGTCACCCTGATGGGAAGGCCTCACCCCGACACAGTTCAACTCCTGTCTCTCTTCACAGTCACCCTGATGGGAAGGCCTCACCCCGATACAGTTCAACTCCTGTCTCTCTTCACAGTCACCCTGATGGGAAGGCCCCACCCCGACACAGTTCAACTCCTGTCTCTCTTCACAGTCACCCTGATGGGAAGGCCCCACCCCGATACAGTTCAACTCCTGTCTCTCTTCACAGTCACCCTGATGGGAAGGCCCCACCCCTGTCTCTCTTCACAGTCACCCTGATGGTAAGGCCTCACCCCGATACAGTTCAACTCCTGTCTCTCTTCACAGTCACCCTGATGGGAAGGCCTCACCCCGACACAGTTCAACTCCTGTCTCTCTTCACAGTCACCCTGATGGGAAGGCCCCACCCCGACACAGTTCAACTCCTGTCTCTCTTCACAGTCACCCTGATGGGAAGGCCCCACCCCGATACAGTTCAACTCCTGTCTCTCTTCACAGTCACCCTGATGGGAAGGCCCCACCCCGATACAGTTCAACTCCTGTCTCTTCACAGTCACCCTGATGGGAAGGCCCCACCCCGACACAGTTCAACTCCTGTCTCTTCACAGTCACCCTGATGGGAAGGCCCCACCCCGACACAGTTCAACTCCTGTCTCTCTTCACAGTCACCCTGATGGGAAGGCCCCACCCCGACACAGTTCAACTCCTGTCTCTTCACAGTCACCCTGATGGGAAGGCCCCACCCCGACACAGTTCAACTCCTGTCTCTCTTCACAGTCACCCTGATGGGAAGTCTCTTCACAGTCACCCTGATGGGAAGGCCCCACCCCGACACAGTTCAACTCCTGTCTCTCTTCACAGTCACCCTGATGGGAAGGCCTCACCCCGACACAGTTCAACTCCTGTCTCTTCACAGTCACCCTGATGGGAAGGCCCCACCCCGACACAGTTCAACTCCTGTCTCTCTTCACAGTCACCCTGATGGGAAGGCCCCACCCTGACACAGTTCAACTCCTGTCTCTTCACAGTCACCCTGATGGGAAGGCCTCACCACGACACAGTTCAACTCCTGTCTCTCTTCACAGTCACCCTGATGGGAAGGCCTCACCCCGACACAGTTCAACTCCTGTCTCTCTTCACATTCACCCTGATGGGAAGGCCCCACCCCGATACAGTTCAACTCCTGTCTCTCTTCACATTCACCCTGATGGGAAGGCCCCACCCCGATACAGTTCAACTCCTGTCTCTTCACAGTCACCCTGATGGGAAGGCCTCACCCCGATACAGTTCAACTCCTGTCTCTCTTCACATTCACCCTGATGGGAAGGCCCCACCCCGATACAGTTCAACTCCTGTCTTCTCTTCACACTCCTGTCTCTCTTCATTCCCTGATGGGAAGGCCCCACCCCGATACAGTTCAACTCCTGTCTCTCTTCACAGTCACCCTGATGGGAAGGCCCCACCCCGATACAGTTCAACTCCTGTCTCTCTTCACAGTCACCCTGATGGGAAGGCCCCACCCCGATACAGTTCAACTCCTGTCTCTTCACAGTCACCCTGATGGGAAGGCCCCACCCCGATACAGTTCAACCCCTGTCTCTTCACAGTCACCCTGATGGGAAGGCCCCACTCTGACACAGTTCAACTCCTGTCTCTTCACAGTCACCCTGATGGGAAGGCCCCACTCTGACACAGTTCAACTCCTGTCTCTTCACAGTCACCCTGATGGGAAGGCCCCATCAGTTCAACTCCTGTCTCCCTTCACAGTCACCCTGATGGGAAGGCCCCACCCCGATACAGTTCCACTCCTGTCTCTCTTCACACCCTGTAGGACCTGAAGCAAGGATATGCATATTCTTGGTACCATTTGAAAGGAAATACTTTGACGTTTGTGGAAATGTGAAATGAATGTAGGAGAACATAACACATTAGATCTGGTAAAACACAATACAAAGAAAAATACAACCGTTCTCTTGTTTTTGTACCATCATCTTTGAAAAGCTATGCTTTATCTTGGCCAGGTCGCAGTTGCAAATGAGAACTTGTTCTCAACTAGCCTACCTGGTTAAATAAAGGTGAAATAAAATTTAAAAAGCAAGAGAAAGGCCATAATTTATTTTTCCAGCCCATGTGCGATTTCGATTTTGGCCACTAGATGGCAGCAATGCACGTGCAGAGTTTTAGACTGATCCAATGAACCATTGCATTTATGTTCAAAATGTTGTGTCAAGACTGCCCAAATGTGCCTAATTGGTTTACTAATACATTTTCAAGTTCATAACTGTGCACTCTCCCCAAACAATAGCATGGTATTCATTCACTGTAATAGCTACTGTAAATTGGACAGTGCCGTTAGATTAACAAGAATTCAAGCTTTCTGCCAATATCAGATATGTCTATGTCCTGGGAAATGTTCTTGTTACTTTCAACCTCATGCTAATCGCATTAGCCTACGTTAGCTCAACCGTCCCGTGGAAGGGACACCGAAGAGGTTAACAGCCAGTCCGTCAGCAGTGAGAGGAATGCCTGAACTCTCTTAGAAGTTGAATAGATGTTGAATGTCGAGGGAAAATGGCACACTGATTCTAACAGTCAGTCCTTTAACCATCATTTACATCTCTATACTGTACCTCTCCGTCATAAATGTTGATGAGCGGGGCCTTAGATTGCACTTCTCTGACTAGGCTCCGGAGCCGGGGTGGCCGAGTGGCTGGGGGTTGCAGAGCGGAAGGGGCTGAGTGGTTGGGGGGGCTGGATGACTGGGGTTGCAGCCGTGGTTGGCCGGGTAGCTGGGTGGCTGGGAGGTGTGGGGCGGGAAGGGGCTGGATGGCTGGGGTTGCAGCCGTGGTTGCCGGATGGTTGGGGGGGGCTGGGTGGCTGGGAGCAGCCTGGGTGGCTCAGGGGGTGGCCGGGTGGCTGGATGGTTGGGGGATGGGTGGATGGGGGGCTCGGTGGCTGGGGGCTCGGTGGATGGGGGCTCGGTGGATGGGGGCTCGGTGGATGGGGGGCTCGGTGGATGGGTGGATGGGGGCTCGGTGGCTGGGGGCTCGGTGGATGGGGGGGCTCGGTGGCTGGGGGCTCGGTGGATGGGGGCTGGGGGGGCTCGGTGGCTGGGGGCTGGGTGGATGGGTGGATGGGGGCTGGGTGGCTGGGGGGTCGGGGGCTGGGGGGCTCGGTGGATGGGGGCTCGGTGGATGGGGGCTCGGTGGATGGGGGGCTCGGTGGATGGGGGCGGTGGGGGATGGGGGGCTGGATGGGGGGCTCGGTGGATGGGGGCTGGGTGGATGGGGGCTGGGGGGCTCGGTGGATGGGGGGCTGGGTGGATGGGGGCTGGGGGGCTCGGTGGATGGGGGGCTGGGGGGATGGGGGGCTGGGGGGCTTGGTGGATGGGGGCTGGGTGGATGGGGGCTGGGGGGCTCGGTGGATGGGTGGATGGGGGCTGGGTGGATGGGGGCTGGGTGGATGGGGGCTGGGGGGCTCGGTGGATGGGGGGCTGGGTGGATGGGGGACTGGGTGGATGGGGGCTGGGTGGATGGGGGATGGGGGCTGGGTGGATGGGGGCTGGGTGGATGGGGGCTGGGTGGATGGGGGACTGGGTGGATGGGGGCTGAGGTGGATGGGGGACTGGGTGGATGGGGGACTGGGTGGATGGGGGACTGAGGTGGATGGGGGACTGAGGTGGATGGGGGCTGAGGTGGATGGGGGCTGGATGGGGGCTGGGGGTGGATGGGGGCTGGGTGGATGGGGGATGGGGGCTGAGGTGGATGGGGGGGGGGCTGGGTGGATGGGGGCTGGGGTGGATGGGGGCTGGGTGGATGGGGGCTGAGGTGGATGGGGGCTGGGTGGATGGGGGCTGAGGTGGATGGGGGCTGGGGGGGTGGATGGGGGCTGAGGTGGATGGGGGCTGGGTGGATGGGGGCTGGGTGGATGGGGGCTGGGTGGATGGGGGACTGAGGTGGATGGGGGGCTGGGTGGATGGGGGCTCGGTGGATGGGGGGGATGGGGGGCTCGGTGGATGGGGGATGGGGGGATGGGGGCTCGGTGGATGGGGGCTCGTGGATGGGGGCTGGGTGGATGGGGGGCTGTGGATGGGGGTGGATGGATGGGGGGCTGGGTGGATGGGGGGCTGGATGGATGGGGGCTGGGTGGATGGGGGACTGAGGTGGATGGGGGCTGAGGTGGATGGGGGCTGGGTGGATGGGGGACTGAGGTGGATGGGTGGGGGGGCTGGGTGGATGGGGGGCTCGGTGGATGGGGGGGATGGGGGCTCGGTGGATGGGGGGATGGGGGCTCGGTGGCTGGGGGCTCGTGGATCTGGGGCTCGGTGGATGGGGGCTCGGTGGATGGGGACTGGGTGGATGGGGGCTGGGGTGGATGGGGGCTGGGGGCTCGGTGGATGGGGGGCTGGGTGGATGGGGGCTGGGGTGGATGGGGGACTGGGTGGATGGGGGCTGGGTGGATGGGGGGCTCGGTGGATGGGGGGCTGGGTGGATGGGGGGCTGGGGGATGGGGGACTGGGTGGATGGGGGCTGGGTGGATGGGGGACTGGGTGGATGGGGGACTGGGTGGATGGGGGGCTGAGGTGGATGGGGGGCTGGGTGGATGGGGGGCTGAGGTGGATGGGGGGCTGGGTGGATGGGGGGCTGAGGTGGATGGGGGACTGAGGTGAGAGGATATAACATGTCCCTGACACCTTGGTGAAAGAGAAGAGGTCTTTTGAAGCATATTGTTCTGACCGGCTCTTGACCGACCCAATAACAGTTTAATTGTTCTGACCGGCTCTTGACCGACTGGCCCAATAACAATGTCATTGTCTTGCCAGGACAGGAAGGAGCTAGCTAGCGTTACCCTAACCATGAAAGGGACCAGTGTTGTTTAAAACCTCCATCAGGAGCTGTTAACAGACTAGTAAAACACACCAACAGTAAACCAGAGGAGATCTGGGATGGCAGGGAGGCGTTTGGTCAGTCAAGCCAAGTTATTAAACAGTTTGTGGTTGACACCTCTACATTCATCATTAGGAGGTATGAAATGCCATGTTAAGCTACTACTTGTATTGTACTATTAATAAAGCTAGTTTATATATTGAATATTCAGCACCCCCACCCATCAACTCAGAAGGACATAGGAAAAATAATAAACTCATAACTATTGTAAAGTGGCTGTTCCACTGGATGTCATAAGGTGAATGCACCAATTTGTAAGTCGCTCTGGATAAGAGCGTCTGCTAAATGACTTAAATGTAAATGTAAATACTGCAACTAAACATGCAGTAGTTTTCACCTTCAGAGGATGCTGATCCAAAGCCTGTATCAATTTTATACAACCATCTCTGGCTGAAACTGCCTGGCTAGCCTAGGTTCCAGTCCCCCTGAAGTAGCCTAGGTTCCAGTCCCCCTGAAGTAGCCTAGGTTCCAATCCCCCTGAAGTAGCCTAGGTTCCAATCCCCCTGAAGTAGCCTAGGTTCCAATCCCCCTGAAGTAGCCTAGGTTCCAATCCCCCTGAAGTAGCCGAGGTTACAATCCCCCTGAAGTAGCCTAGGTTCCAATCCCCCTGAAGTAGCCTAGGTTCCAATCCCCCTGAAGTAGCCTAGGTTCCAATCCCCCTGAAGTAGCCTAGGTTCCAATCCCCCTGAAGTAGCCGAGGTTACAATCCCCCTGAAGTAGCCTAGGTTCCAATCCCCCTGAAGTAGCCTAGGTTCCAATTCCCCTGAAGTAGCCGAGGTTACAATCCCCCTGAAGTAGCCTAGGTTCCAATCCCCCTGAAGTAGCCTAGGTTCCAATCCCCCTGAAGTAGCCTAGGTTCCAATCCCCCTGAAGTAGCCTAGGTTCCAATCCCCCTGAAGTAGCCTAGGTTCCAATCCCCCTGAAGTAGCCTAGGTTCCAATCCCCCTGAAGTAGCCTAGGTTCCAATCCCCCTGAAGTAGCCTAGGTTCCAATCCCCCTGAAGTAGCCTAGGTTACAATCCCCCTGAAGTAGCCTAGGTTCCAATCCCCCTGAAGTAGCCTAGGCTCCAATCCCCCTGAAGTAGCCGAGGTTACAATCCCCCTGAAGTAGCCGAGGTTACAATCCCCCTGAAGTAGCCGAGGCTCCAATCCCCCTGAAGTAGCCTAGGCTCCAATCCCCCTGAAGTAGCCAAGGTTACAATCCCCCTGAAGTAGCCTAGGTTCCAATCCCCCCGAAGTAGCCTAGGCTACAATCTCCCAGAACAGAGGGCCCCAGTCCCCCTGAAATAGCCTAGGCTCCAGTCCCCCAGAACAGAGGGCTCCAGTCCCCCTGAAATAGCCTAGGCCCCAGTCCCCCTGAAATAGCCTAGGCTCCAGTCCCCCAGAACAGAGGGCCCCAGTCCCCCTGATATAGCCTAAGCTCCAGTCCCCCAGAACAGAAGGCTCCAGTCCCCCAGAGCAGGGGGCTCCAGTCCCCTAGAGCAGAGGGCTTGAATGCCCCTGAAGTAGCCTAGGGCCTGCTGTCCTAGGGCACCTCTCTCTCAGTCATCTGGCCTGAACTTGAACTCCGATAAACTTTGTTCCAGCCCTCCACCCCTACAGCCCTCTCTACCTCTACAGCCCTCTACCCCTACAGCCCTCTACCCCTACAGCCCTCTACCCCTACAGCCCTCTACCCCTACAGCCCCCTACAGCCCTCTACCCCTACAGCCCTCTACCCCTACAGCCCTCTACCCCTACAGCCCCCTACAGCCCTCTACCCCTACAGCCCTCTACCCCTACAGCCCTCTACCCCTACAGCCCTCTACCCATCCAGCCCTCTACCCCTACAGCCCTCTACCCCTACAGCCCCCTACAGCCCTCTACCCCTACAGCCCTCTACCCCTACAGCCCTCTACCCCTACAGCCCTCTACCCCTCCAGCCCTCTACCCCTACAGCCCTCTACCCCTACAGCCCTCTACCCCTACAGCCCTACACCCCTACAGCCCTCCACCCCTACAGCCCTCCACCCCTACAGCCCTCTACCCCTACAGCCCTCTACCCCTACAGCCCTCTACCCCTACAGCCCTCTACCCCTACAGCCCTACAGCCCTCTACCCCTACAGCCCTCTACCCCTACAGCCCTACAGCCCTCTACCCCTACAGCCCTCTACCCCTACAGCCCTCTACCCCTACAGCCCTCTACCCCTACAGCCCTACAGCCCTCTACCCCTACAGCCCTCTACCCCTACAGCCCTCTACCCCTACAGCCCTCTACCCCTACAGCCCTACAGCCCTCTACCCCTACAGCCCTCTACCCCTACAGCCCTCCAGCCCTCTACCCCTACAGCCCTCTACCCCTACAGCCCTCTACCCCTACAGCCCTCTTCCCCTCCTTAATAAAGTATTTATCAGCAAAGTTAGTGCTAGCGGGAGCTGCCTCCTGTAGGGGTGGGAGGGCCAGGAGACCAGAGGTAAACAGGGAGGGGCAGTTCCTCTTACTGCTCTGTATTCAAGTACCATGGTCTTGTAGTGGAGTGTGTGGAGGAGCGGGGTGATATGGGAGAACTTGGGAAGGTTGAACACCAGCTGGGCTGCAAGCATGCTAGATACGTTGCAGGGGTTTGATAGCACAAGTAGTGAGCTCAGCCAACAGCTGGTTACAGTAGTCCAGACGGGAGATGACAAGTGCCTGGATTAGGACCTGCCCCACTTCCTGTCTGATGTAAGGTCGTACACTACGGTTGTAGAGCATGAACCTGCAGGAATGGGTCCCTGCTTTGATGTTTGCAGAGAACGACAGGGTGTTGTCCAGGGTCACGCAAAGGTTCTTTGCACTCTGGGAGGGGGACACCGTGTAGTTGTCAACCCGTGATGGAGAGATCTTGGAGCGGGCAGGCCGAGGTAGGCTTGAAGTGATGGGCTGACATCCAAGCTGAGATATCTGCCAGGCATGCAGAGATGCGTGTCGCCACCTGGGTGTCAGAAGGGGGAAGGAGAAAAGTAGCTATGTGTCATCCACATAGCAATGATAGGAGAGACCATGTGAGAATATGACGAACCCAAGTGACTTGGTGTATAGAGAGAAGAGGAGAGGGCCTAGAACCGAGCCCTGGGGGACACCAGTACTAAGAGTTGTTCAGACACAGATCCTCTCCTTGTCACGTGGTATGAATGGCCTGCGAGGTAGGATGAAATCCCAGAGTGTACATAGCCCGAGATGCCCAGCCCTGAGAGGGTGGAAAGGAGGATCTGATAGGTCATAGTGTAAGAGGAGAGCAGTCTTGGTTGAGTGACCCGTCTTGAAGGCTGACTGGTTAGGGTCCAGAAGATCGTTCTTAGAGAGTTGGTCAGAGATGCTCAAGTGTTTTGGAAAGAAAAGAAAGAAGGGATACCGGACTGTAGTTTTAGACTTCAGATGAGTCGAGTTTTGGTTTCTTGAGAGAAATTGCCAAGAAACTGAAGATCTTGTACAACGCTGTGTACTGCTCCCTTCACAGAACAGCGCAAACTGTCTCTAACCAGAAGAGAAAGAGGAGTTGGAGGCCCCGGTGCACAACTGAGCAAGAGGGCAAATATATTAGAGTGTCTAGTTTGAGAAACAGACGCCTCACAAGGACCTCAACTGGCAGCTTCATTAAATAGTACCCGCAAAACACCAGTCTCAATGTCAACAGTGAGGAGGCGACTCCGGGATGCTGACCTTCTAGGCAGAGTTCCTCTGTCCAGTCTCAACGTCAACAGTGAAGAGGTGACTCCGGGATGCTGGCCTTCTAGGCAGAGTTGCAAAGAAAAAGCCATATCGCAGACTGGCCAATAAAAAGAAAAGCTTTAGATGGACAAAGAACACAGACACCGGACAGAGGAACAGCCATCCATCCTAAAATGTAAGAAATGATGTGCTGTGTTTTGATTTACCAGTAACATTAAACGATCATATTTGGTTCTGTTATTTAGAACACTAATGAATCATTCATTTTGTGATCTTCCAAGACATCCAGTTAGCTTTGATCTAACTTTACTAAACCAGCACCAAGTGTCAGAGTGATGCTGAGGCAGCACTACACCCCTGCTCCTGCTGCACCGAACCAAGCGCACCGCGGCTATATGTGTCTATATATAGGCAGCACTACACCCCTGCTCCTGCTGCACCGAACCAAGCGCACCGCGGCTATATGTGTCTATATATAGGCAGCACTACACCCCTGCTCCTCCGAACCAAGCGCACCGCGGCTATATGTGTCTATATATAGGCAGCACTACACCCCTGCTCCTGCTGCACCGAACCAAACGGACAGAAACTGGGCCCTTTATGGTTGGTGTCCATCACTAGGGACAGAAACTGGGCCCGTTATGGTTGGTGTCCATCACTACGGACAGAAACTGGGCCCTTTATGGTTGGTGTCCATCACTAGGGACAGAAACTGGGCCCTTTATGGTTGGTGTCCATCACTAGGGACAGAAACTGGGCCCTTTATGGTTGGTGTCCCATCACTAGGGACAGAAACTGGGCCCTTTATGGTTGGTGTCCCATCACTAGGGACAGAAACTGGGCCCTTTATGGTTGGTGTCCCATCACTAGGGACAGAAACTGGGCCCTTTATGGTTGGTTTCCATCACTGGGGACAGAAACTGGGCCCGTTACGGTTGGTGTCCATCACTAGGGACAGAAACTGGGCCCTTTATGGTTGGTGTCCATCACTAGGGACAGAAGACTTATGGTTGGTGTCCATCACTAGGGACAGAAGACTTATGGTTGGTGTCCATCACTAGGGACAGAAGACTTATGGTTGGTGTCCATCACTAGGGACAGAAGACTTATGGTTGGTGTCCCATCACTAGGGACAGAAGACTTATGGTTGGTGTCCATCACTAGGGACAGAAGACTTATGGTTGGTGTCCATCACTAGGGACAGAAGACTTATGGTTGGTGTCCATCACTAGGGACAGAAGACTTATGGTTGGTGTCCATCACTAGGGACAGAAGACTTATGGTTGGTGTCCATCACTAGGGACAGAAGACTTATGGTTGGTGTCCATCACTAGGGACAGAAGACTTATGGTTGGTGTCCCATCACTAGGGACAGAAGACTTATGGTTGGTGTCCATCACTAGGGACAGAAGACTTATGGTTGGTGTCCATCACTAGGGACAGAAGACTTATGGTTGGTGTCCATCACTAGGGACAGAAGACTTATGGTTGGTGTCCATCACTAGGGACAGAAGACTTATGGTTGGTGTCCCATCACTAGGGACAGAAGACTTATGGTTGGTGTCCCATCACTAGGGACAGAAGACTTATGGTTGGTGTCCATCACTAGGGACAGAAGACTTATGGTTGGTGTCCATCTCTAGGGACAGAAGACTTATGGTGTCCATCACTAGGGACAGAAGACTTATGGTTGGTGTCCATCACTAGGGACAGAAGACTTATGGTTGGTGTCCATCTCTAGGGACAGAAGACTTATGGTGTCCATCACTAGGGACAGAAGACTTATGGTTGGTGTCCATCACTAGGGACAGAAGACTTATGGTTGGTGTCCATCACTAGGGACAGAATACTTATGGATGGTGTCCCATCACTAGGGACAGAAGACTTATGGTTGGTGTCCCATCACTAGGGACAGAAGACTTATGGTTGGTGTCCATCACTAGGGACAGAAGACTTATGGTTGGTGTCCCATCACTAGGGACAGAAGACTTATGGTTGGTGTCCATCACTAGGGACAGAAGACTTATGGTTGGTGTCCATCACTAGGGACAGAAGACTTATGGTTGGTGTCCATCACTAGGGACAGAAGACTTATGGTTGGTGTCCCATCACTAGGGACAGAAGACTTATGGTTGGTGTCCCATCACTAGGGACAGAAGACTTATGGTTGGTGTCCATCACTAGGGACAGAAGACTTATGGTTGGTGTCCATCACTAGGGACAGAAGACTTATGGTTGGTGTCCATCACTAGGGACAGAAGACTTATGGTTGGTGTCCATCTCTAGGGACAGAAGACTTATGGTGTCCATCACTAGGGACAGAAGACTTATGGTTGGTGTCCATCACTAGGGACAGAAGACTTATGGTTGGTGTCCATCACTAGGGACAGAAGACTTATGGTTGGTGTCCATCACTAGGGACAGAAGACTTATGGTTGGTGTCCATCACTAGGGACAGAAGACTTATGGTTGGTGTCCCATCACTAGGGACAGAAGACTTATGGTTGGTGTCCATCACTAGGGACAGAAGACTTATGGTTGGTGTCCATCACTAGGGACAGAAGACTTATGGTTGGTGTCCATCACTAGGGACAGAAGACTTATGGTTGGTGTCCATCACTAGGGACAGAAGACTTATGGTTGGTGTCCATCACTAGGGACAGAAGACTTATGGTTGGTGTCCCATCACTAGGGACAGAAGACTTATGGTTGGTGTCCATCACTAGGGACAGAAGACTTATGGTTGGTGTCCATCACTAGGGACAGAAGACTTATGGTTTGTGTCCATCACTAGGGACAGAAGACTCTGCTCCATCTGGAGGAAGGAGATACAACTGAAACGTTTAGCTACTCCTTTAGGGGGAAAAGACACAGGCATTTCTAAAGGTACAGTGAGGAAATTACTGCCCTTTCTGAATTGAAAACTAGTCCTAATTGAGATGTAGATTATTTTCAACCACAGATTAATTGGGGGGCAACACTTGTGCACTTCTACACCGATATACATCACTTCCATGCACCAATATCTTCCCAGATGGTACTGAAACAGAATGTTCCGGTACTATGAGAGGTGAGGAGGTCTCCTGTTGACAGATTGAGAGGGATGGGATGACTCAAGGTGAATCACCAATATCTTCCCAGATGGTACTGAAACAGAATGTTCCGGTACTATGAGAGGTGAGGAGGTCTCCTGTTGACAGATTGAGAGGGACGGGATGACTCAAGGTGAATCAGAGGACAGACGTGTGAGAATCCAAGGACCTCTTTTCAAAACAGACCACGACACGTCCGCTAGCTACTGGCTCTTCACAGTACCTCTCTCTCTCTCTCTCTGTGTGTCTTTCTCCCCCTCCTCTCGCTCTCCCTCCCCTTCTCTCCCCCTCCTCTCTATATCTCTCTCTCCACCTTCCCTCTCTCTCTCTTTCTCTTTCTCCCTCCCCTTTCTCTCGCTCTATGTTCTCTCCCCCTCCCTCCCTCCCTCCCTCTCCCTCCCCCTTCTCTCTCTGTCCCTCTCTCCATCTCTGTCTCTGTCTCGCTCTCCACCTACCCCTCTCTCTCTCTTTCTCCCTCCCCTTTCTCTCGCTCTATGTTCTCTCCCCCTCCCTCCCTCCCTCCCTCTCCCTCACTCTTCTCTCTCCTCCTCTCTCTCTCTCTCTCCATCTCTCCCTGCTTGCCTTCCTGCCCATACATTCATCATGTGATCACTCATAGCCCAGTGTTAGTTGAACTGTCAGCCATCTTTCATTGTCACCATCAAAGAGGGGAGAAAATAGAGAAAAAGAGGGGGTAGGTGGAGAGGCCCCCAGGCCTGTAGTGTTCTGTTATCCCCCCAGGCCTGTAGTGTTCTGTTATCCCCCCCAGGCCTGTAGTGTTCTGCTATCCCCCCAGGCCTGTAGTGTTCTGTTATCCCTCCCCCAGGCCTGTAGTGTTCTGTTATCCCCCCCCAGGCCTGTAGTGTTCTGTTATCCCCCCCCCAGGCCTGTAGTGTTCTGTTATCCCCCCCCAGGCCTGTAGTGTTCTGTTATCCCCCCCCAGGCCTGTAGTGTTCTGTTATCCCTCCCCCAGGCCTGTAGTGTTCTGTTATCCCCCCCAGGCCTGTAGTGTTCTGTTATCCCCCCCAGGCCTGTAGTGTTCTGTTATCCCTCCCCCAGGCCTGTAGTGTTCTGTTATCCCCCCCAGGCCTGTAGTGTTCTGTTATCCCCCCCCAGGCCTGTAGTGTTCTGTTATCCCCCCCCAGGCCTGTAGTGTTCTGTTATCCCCCCCCCAGGCCTGTAGTGTTCTGTTATCCCCCCCCAGGCCTGTAGTGTTCTGTTATCCCCCCCCCAGGCCTGTAGTGTTCTGTTATCCCTCCCCCAGGCCTGTAGTGTTCTGTTATCCTCCCCCAGGCCTGTAGTGTTCTGTTATCCCCCCCAGGCCTGTAGTGTTCTGTTATCCCTCCCCCCCAGGCCTGTAGTGTTCTGTTATCCCCCCCCAGGCCTGTAGTGTTCTGTTATCCCCCCCAGGCCTGTAGTGTTCTGTTATCCCCCCCCCCAGGCCTGTAGTGTGCTGTTATCCCCCAGGCCTGTAGTGTTCTGTTATCCTCCCCCAGGCCTGTAGTGTTCTGTTATCCCCCAGGCCTGTAGTGTTCTGTTATCCCCCCGAGGCCTGTAGTGTTCTGTTATCCCTCCCCCAGGCCTGTAGTGTTCTGTTATCCCCCCCAGGCCTGTAGTGTTCTGTTATCCCTCCCCCAGGCCTGTAGTGTTCTGTTATCCCCCCCCAGGCCTGTAGTGTTCTGTTATCCCTCCCCCCCAGGCCTGTAGTGTTCTGTTATCCCCCCCAGGCCTGTAGTGTTCTGTTATCCCTCCCCCCAGGCCTGTAGTGTTCTGTTATCCCTCCCTCCCAGGCCTGTAGTGTTCTGTTATCCCCTCCCCCAGGCCTGTAGTGTTCTGTTATCCTCCCCCCAGGCCTGTAGTGTTCTGTTATCCCCCCCAGGCCTGTAGTGTTCTGTTATCCCTCCCCCAGGCCTGTAGTGTTCTGTTATCCCCCCCCCAGGCCTGTAGTGTTCTGTTATCCCTCCCCCCAGGCCTGTAGTGTTCTGTTATCCCTCCCCCCCAGGCCTGTAGTGTTCTGTTATCCCCCCCAGGCCTGTAGTGTTCTGTTATCCTCCCCCCAGGCCTGTAGTGTTCTGTTATCCCCCCCAGGCCTGTAGTGTTCTGTTATCCCCCCCAGGCCTGTAGTGTTCTGTTATCCCTCCCCCAGGCCTGTAGTGTTCTGTTATCCCCCCAGGCCTGTAGTGTTCTGTTATCCCTCCCCCAGGCCTGTAGTGTTCTGTTATCCCCCCAGGCCTGTAGTGTTCTGTTATCCCCCCCAGGCCTGTAGTGTTCTGTTATCCTCCCCCAGGCCTGTAGTGTTCTGTTATCCCCCCCAGGCCTGTAGTGTTCTGTTATCCCCCAGGCCTGTAGTGTTCTGTTATCCCCCCAGGCCTGTAGTGTTCTGTTATCCCTCCCCCAGGCCTGTAGTGTTCTGCTATCCCTCCCCCCAGGCCTGTAGTGTTCTGCTATCCCTCCCCCCAGGCCTGTAGTGTTCTGTTATCCCCCCAGGCCTGTAGTGTTCTGTTATCCCCCCCAGGCCTGTAGTGTTCTGCTATCCCTCCCCCAGGCCTGTAGTGTTCTGTTATCCTCCCCTCCCAGGCCTGTAGTGTTCTGTTATCCCCCCAAGGCCTGTAGTGTTCTGTTATCCCCCAGGCCTGTAGTGTTCTGTTATCCCTCCCCCAGGCCTGTAGTGTTCTGTTACCCCCCCAGGCCTGTAGTGTTCTGTTATCCCTCCCCCAGGCCTGTAGTGTTCTGTTATCCCCCCCAGGCCTGTAGTGTTCTGCTATCCCTCCCCCAGGCCTGTAGTGTTCTGTTATCCCCCCCCAGGCCTGTAGTGTTCTGCTATCCCTCCCCCAGGCCTGTAGTGTTCTGTTATCCCCCCCCCAGGCCTGTAGTGTTCTGTTATCCCCCCCAGGCCTGTAGTGTTCTGTTATCCCTCCCCCAGGCCTGTAGTGTTCTGTTATCCCCCCCCAGGCCTGTAGTGTTCTGTTATCCCCCCCCAGGCCTGTAGTGTTCTGTTATCCCCCCCCCAGGCCTGTAGTGTTCTGTTATCCCTCCCCCAGGCCTGTAGTGTTCTGTTATCCCCCCCCAGGCCTGTAGTGTTCTGTTATCCCCCCAGGCCTGTAGTGTTCTGTTATCTCCCCCAGGCCTGTAGTGTTCTGTTATCCCCCCAGGCCTGTAGTGTTCTGTTATCCCCCCCAGGCCTGTAGTGTTCTGTTATCCCCCCCAGGCCTGTAGTGTTCTGTTATCCCCCCCAGGCCTGTAGTGTTCTGTTATCCCTCCCCCAGGCCTGTAGTGTTCTGTTATCTCCCCCCAGGCCTGTAGTGTTCTGTTATCCCCCCCCCCCAGGCCTGTAGTGTTCTGTTATCCCCCAGGCCTGTAGTGTTCTGTTATCCCCCCCAGGCCTGTAGTGTTCTGTTATCCCCCCAGGCCTGTAGTGTTCTGCTATCCCCCCTGCCTGTAGTGTTCTGCTATCCCCCCAGGCCTGTAGTGTTCTGTTATCCCCCTGCCTGTAGTGTTCTGTTATCCCCCTGCCTGTAGTGTTCTGTTATCCCTCCCCCAGGCCTGTTGTGTTCTGTTATCCCTCCCCTCTGCCTGTAGTGTTCTGCTATCGCCCCCCCCAGGCCTGTAGTATTCTGTTACCCCCCAGGCCTGTTGTGTTCTGTTATCCCTCCCCTCTGCCTGTAGTGTTCTGCTATCGCCCCCCAGGCCTGTAGTGTTCTGTTATCCCCCCCACCAGGCCTGTAGTGTTCTATTATTCCCCCCGGCTTGTAGTGTTCTGCTATCCCCCTGCCTGTAGACCCACTGGCTCCAGGTCATCTACAAGTCCATGCTAGGTAAAGCTCCGCCTTATCTCAGTTCACTGGTCACGATGGCAACACCCATCCGTAGCACGCGCTCCAGCAGGTGTATCTCACTGATCATCCCTAAAGCCAACACCTCATTTGGCCGCCTTTCGTTCCAGTACTCTGCTGCCTGTGACTGGAACGAATTGCAAAAATCGCTGAAGTTGGAGACTTTTATCTCGCTCTCCAACTTCAAACATCAGCTATCCGAGCAGCTAACCGATCGCTGCAGCTGTACATAGTCTATAGGTAAATAGCTCACCCTTTTTCACCTACCTCATTCCCATACTGTTTTTATACTGTTTTTATTTATTTACTTTTCTGCTCTTTTGCACACCAATATCTCTACCTGTACATGCCCATCTGATCATTTATCACTCCAGTGTTAATCTGCAAAATTGTATTATTCGCCTACCTCCTCGTGCCTTTTGCACACATTGTATATAGACTGCCCATTTTTTTCTACTGTGTTATTGACTTGCTAATTGTTTACTCCATGTGTAACTCTGTGTTGTCTGTTCACACTGCTATGCTTTATCTTGGCCAGGTCGCAGTTGCAAATGAGAACTTGTTCTCAACTAGCCTACCTGGTTAAATAAAGGTGAAATAAAAAATAAAAAAAAAAAAAAAATAGTGTTCTGTTATCCCCCTGCCTGTAGTGTTCTGTTATCCCCCCAGGCCTGTAGTGTTCTGTTATCCCCCCAGGCCTGTAGTGTTCTGTTATCCCCCCAGGCCTGTAGTGTTCTGTTATCCCCCCGGGCCTGTAGTGTTCTGTTATCCCTCCCCCAGGCCTGTAGTGTTCTGTTATCCCCCCCAGGCCTGTAGTGTTCTGTTATCCTCCCCCCAGGCCTGTAGTGTTCTGTTATCCCCCCAGGCCTGTAGTGTTCTGTTATCCCCCCCAGGCCTGTAGTGTTCTGTTATCCCTCCCCCAGGCCTGTAGTGTTCTGTTATCCCCCCCAGGCCTGTAGTGTTCTGTTATCCCTCCCCCAGGCCTGTAGTGTTCTGTTATCCCTCCCCCAGGCCTGTAGTGTTCTGTTATCCTCCCCCAGGCCTGTAGTGTTCTGTTATCCCCCCCCCAGGCCTGTAGTGTTCTGTTATCCCCCAGGCCTGTAGTGTTCTGTTATCCCCCAGGCCTGTAGTGTTCTGTTATCCCCCCAGGCCTGTAGTGTTCTGTTATCCCTCCCCCAGGCCTGTAGTGTTCTGTTATCCCCCCCAGGCCTGTAGTGTTCTGTTATCCCCCCAGGCCTGTAGTGTTCTGTTATCCCCCAGGCCTGTAGTGTTCTGTTATCCCTCCCCCCCAGGCCTGTAGTGTTCTGTTATCCCCCAGGCCTGTAGTGTTCTGTTATCCCCCAGGCCTGTAGTGTTCTGTTATCCCTCCCCCAGGCCTGTAGTGTTCTGTTATCCCCCCCAGGCCTGTAGTGTTCTGCTATCCCTCCCCCCAGGCCTGTAGTGTTCTGTTATCCCTCCCCCAGGCCTGTAGTGTTCTGTTATCCCTCCCCCAGGCCTGTAGTGTTCTGTTATCCCCCCCAGGCCTGTAGTGTTCTGTTATCCCCCAGGCCTGTAGTGTTCTGTTATCCCCCCCAGGCCTGTAGTGTTCTGTTATCCCCCCAGGCCTGTAGTGTTCTGTTATCCCTCCCCCAGGCCTGTAGTGTTCTGTTATCTCCCCCCAGGCCTGTAGTGTTCTGTTATCCCCCCCAGGCCTGTAGTGTTCTGTTATCCCTCCCCCAGGCCTGTAGTGTTCTGTTATCCCCCCTCCCCAGGCCTGTAGTGTTCTGTTATCCCTCCCCTCTGCCTGTAGTGTTCTGCTATCGCCCCCAGGCCTGTAGTGTTCTATTATTCCCCCCCGGCTTGTAGTGTTCTGCTATCCCCCTGCCTGTAGTGTTCTGTTATCCCCCTGCCTGTAGTGTTCTGCTATCCCCCCAGGCCTGTAGTGTTCTGTTATCCCCCCTGCCTGTAGTGTTCTGTTATCCCTCCCCCTGCCTGTAGTGTTCTGTTATCCCCCCAGGCCTGTAGTGTTCTGTTATCCCTCCCCCTGCCTGTAGTGTTCTGTTATCCCCCCTGCCTGTAGTGTTCTGTTATCCCCCTCCCCCAGGCCTGTAGTGTTCTGTTATCCCCCCAGGCCTGTAGTGTTCTGTTATCCCTCCCTCCCAGGCCTGTAGTGTTCTGTTATCCTCCCCCCAGGCCTGTAGTGTTCTGTTATCCCTCCCCCAGGCCTGTAGTGTTCTGTTATCCCCCCCAGGCCTGTAGTGTTCTGCTATCCCCCCAGGCCTGTAGTGTTCTGTTATCCCCCCCCAGGCCTGTAGTGTTCTGTTATCCCCCCAGGCCTGTAGTGTTCTGTTATCCCCCCCAGGCCTGTAGTGTTCTGTTATCCCTCCCTCCCAGGCCTGTAGTGTTCTGTTATCCCCCCCAGGCCTGTAGTGTTCTGTTATCCTCCCCCAGGCCTGTAGTGTTCTGTTATCCCCCAGGCCTGTAGTGTTCTGTTATCCCCCCAGGCCTGTAGTGTTCTGTTATCCCTCCCCCAGGCCTGTAGTGTTCTGTTATCCCTCCCTCCCCAGGCCTGTAGTGTTCTGTTATCCCCCCAGGCCTGTAGTGTTCTGTTATCCCTCCCCCCAGGTCTGTAGTGTTCTGTTATCCCTCCCTCCCAGGCCTGTAGTGTTCTGTTATCCCTCCCCCAGGCCTGTAGTGTTCTGTTATCCCTCCCTCCCAGGCCTGTAGTGTTCTGTTATCCCCCCCAGGCCTGTAGTGTTCTGTTATCCCTCCCCCAGGCCTGTAGTGTTCTGTTATCCCTCCCCCAGGCCTGTAGTGTTCTGTTATCCCTCCCTCCCAGGCCTGTAGTGTTCTGTTATCCCCCAGGCCTGTAGTGTTCTGTTATCCCTCCCCCAGGCCTGTAGTGTTCTGTTATCCCCCCCAGGCCTGTAGTGTTCTGTTATCCCCCCCAGGCCTGTAGTGTTCTGTTATCCCTCCCCCAGGCCTGTAGTGTTCTGTTATCCCTCCCCCCAGGCCTGTAGTGTTCTGCTATCCCTCCCCCAGGCATGTAGTGTTCTGTTATCTCCCCCCAGGCCTGTAGTGTTCTGTTATCCCCCCCAGGCCTGTAGTGTTCTGTTATCCCCCCCAGGCCTGTAGTGTTCTGTTATCCCTCCCCCAGGCCTGTAGTGTTCTGTTATCTCCCCCAGGCCTGTAGTGTTCTGTTATCCCCCCAGGCCTGTAGTGTTCTGTTATCCCCCCCCCCCCAGGCCTGTAGTGTTCTGTTATCTCTCCCCCCAGGCCTGTAGTGTTCTGTTATCCCCCCCAGGCCTGTAGTGTTCTGTTATCCCCCCAGGCCTGTAGTGTTCTGCTATCCCCCTGCCTGTAGTGTTCTGCTATCCCCCCAGGCCTGTAGTGTTCTGTTATCCCCCCCTGCCTGTAGTGTTCTGCTATCCCCCTGCCTGTAGTGTTCTGCTATCCCCCCCAGGCCTGTAGTGTTCTGTTATCCCCCTGCCTGTAGTGTTCTGCTATCCCCCTGCCTGTAGTGTTCTGCTATCCCCCCAGGCCTGTAGTGTTCTGTTATCCCCCAGGCCTGTAGTGTTCTGTTATCCCCCCCCAGGCCTGTAGTGTTCTGTTATCCCTCCCCCCCAGGCCTGTAGTGTTCTGTTATCCCCCCCCCCAGGCCTGTAGTGTTCTGTTATCCTCCCCCAGGCCTGTAGTGTTCTGTTATCCCCCCCAGGCCTGTAGTGTTCTGTTATCCCCCCAGGCCTGTAGTGTTCTGTTATCCCTCCCCCCCAGGCCTGTAGTGTTCTGTTATCCCTCCCCCCCAGGCCTGTAGTGTTCTGTTATCCCCCCCCCAGGCCTGTAGTGTTCTGTTATCCCCCAGGCCTGTAGTGTTCTGTTATCCCCCCCCCCAGGCCTGTAGTGTTCTGTTATCCCCCCCCCAGGCCTGTAGTGTTCTGTTATCCCTCCCCCCCCAGGCCTGTAGTGTTCTGTTATCCCCCCAGGCCTGTAGTGTTCTGTTATCCCCCCAGGCCTGTAGTGTTCTGTTATCCCTCCCCCAGGCCTGTAGTGTTCTGTTATCCCTCCCCCAGGCCTGTAGTGTTCTGTTATCCCTCCCCCAGGCCTGTAGTGTTCTGTTATCCCTCCCCCAGGCCTGTAGTGTTCTGTTATCCTCCGCCCCCAGGCCTGTAGTGTTCTGTTATCCCCCCAGGCCTGTAGTGTTCTGTTATCCCCCCCATGCCTGTGGTGTTCTGTTATCCCTCCCCCAGGCCTGTAGTGTTCTGTTATCCCTCCCCCAGGCCTGTAGTGTTCTGTTATCCCTCCGCCCCCAGGCCTGTAGTGTTCTGTTATCCCCCCCAGGCCTGTAGTGTTCTGTTATCCCCCCCAGGCCTGTAGTGTTCTGTTATCCCCCAGGCCTGTGGTGTTCTGTTATCCCTCCCCCAGGCCTGTAGTGTTCTGTTATCCCTCCCCCAGGCCTGTAGTGTTCTGTTATCCCCCCCCAGGCCTGTAGTGTTCTGTTATCCCCCAGGCCTGTAGTGTTCTGTTATCCCTCCCCCCACGCCTGTAGTGTTCTGTTATCCCTCCCCCAGGCCTGTAGTGTTCTGCTATCCCTCCCCCAGGCCTGTAGTGTTCTGTTATCTCCCCCAGGCCTGTAGTGTTCTGTTATCCCCCCCAGGCCTGTAGTGTTCTGTTATCCCTCCCCCAGGCCTGTAGTGTTCTGTTATCCCTCCCCCAGGCCTGTAGTGTTCTGTTATCCTCCGCCCCCAGGCCTGTAGTGTTCTGTTATCCCCCCCAGGCCTGTAGTGTTCTGTTATCCCCCCAGGCCTGTAGTGTTCTGTTATCCCTCCCCCAGGCCTGTAGTGTTCTGTTATCCCTCCCCCAGGCCTGTAGTGTTCTGTTATCCCTCCCCCAGGCCTGTAGTGTTCTGTTATCCCTCCCCCAGGCCTGTAGTGTTCTGTTATCCTCCGCCCCCAGGCCTGTAGTGTTCTGTTATCCCCCCCAGGCCTGTAGTGTTCTGTCATCCCCCCCATGCCTGTGGTGTTCTGTTATCCCTCCCCCAGGCCTGTAGTGTTCTGTTATCCCTCCCCCAGGCCTGTAGTGTTCTGTTATCCCTCCGCCCCCAGGCCTGTAGTGTTCTGTTATCCCCCCCAGGCCTGTAGTGTTCTGTTATCCCCCAGGCCTGTGGTGTTCTGTTATCCCTCCCCCAGGCCTGTAGTGTTCTGTTATCCCTCCCCCCAGGCCTGTAGTGTTCTGTTATCCCCCCCAGGCCTGTAGTGTTCTGTTATCCCCCAGGCCTGTAGTGTTCTGTTATCCCTCCCCCCACGCCTGTAGTGTTCTGTTATCCCTCCCCCAGGCCTGTAGTGTTCTGCTATCCCTCCCCCAGGCCTGTAGTGTTCTGTTATCTCCCCCCAGGCCTGTAGTGTTCTGTTATCCCCCCCAGGCCTGTAGTGTTCTGTTATCCCTCCCCCAGGCCTGTAGTGTTCTGTTATCCCTCCCCCAGGCCTGTAGTGTTCTGTTATCCCTCCCCCAGGCCTGTAGTGTTCTGTTATCCCCCCCAGGCCTGTAGTGTTCTGTTATCCCCCCCCAGGCCTGTGGTGTTCTGTTATCCCTCCCCCAGGCCTGTAGTGTTCTGTTATCCCTCCCCCCAGGCCTGTAGTGTTCTGTTATCCCCCCAGGCCTGTAGTGTTCTGTTATCCCCCCCAGGCCTGTAGTGTTCTGTTATCCCTCCCCCCAGGCCTGTAGTGTTCTGTTATCCCTCCCCCCAGGCCTGTAGTGTTCTGTTATCCCTCCCCCCAGGCCTGTAGTGTTCTGCTATCCGACCCCCCCAGGCCTGTAGTGTTCTGTTATCCCTCCCCCAGGCCTGTAGTGTTCTGTTATCCCTCCCCCAGGCCTGTAGTGTTCTGCTATCCGACCCCCCCCAGGCCTGTAGTGTTCTGTTATCTCCCCCAGGCCTGTAGTGTTCTGTTATCCCCCCAGGCCTGTAGTGTTCTGTTATCCCCCCCAGGCCTGTAGTGTTCTGTTATCCCTCCCCCCCAGGCCTGTAGTGTTCTGTTATCTCCCCCCAGGCCTGTAGTGTTCTGTTATCTCCCCCCAGGCCTGTAGTGTTCTGTTATCCCCCCCCCCCAGGCCTGTAGTGTTCTGTTATCTCTCCCCCCAGGCCTGTAGTGTTCTGTTATCCCCCCCTGCCTGTAGTGTTCTGCTATCCCCCCAGGCCTGTAGTGTTCTGTTATCCCCCCTGCCTGTAGTGTTCTGTTATCCCCCTGCCTGTAGTGTTCTGTTATCCCCCCCCAGGCCTGTTGTGTTCTGTTATCCCTCCCCCTGCCTGTAGTGTTCTGCTATCCCCCCCAGGCCTGTAGTGTTCTGTTATCCCCCTGCCTGTAGTGTTCTGTTATCCCCCCTGCCTGTAGTGTTCTGCTATCGCCCCCCCCCAGGCCTGTAGTGTTCTGTTATCCCCCCCACCAGGCCTGTAGTGTTCTATTATTCCACCCCCCGGCTTGTAGTGTTCTGCTATCCCCCTGCCTGTAGTGTTCTGTTATCCCCCTGCCTGTAGTGTTCTGTTATCCCCCCCAGGCCTGTTGTGTTCTGTTATCCCTCCCCCTCTGCCTGTAGTGTTCTGTTATCCCCCCAGGCCTGTAGTGTTCTGCTTATCCCCCCCAGGCCTGTAGTGTTCTGCTATCCCCCCAGGCCTGTAGTGTTCTGCTATCCCCCCAGGCCTGTAGTGTTCTGCTTATCCCCCCCCAGGCCTGTAGTGTTCTGCTATCCCCCCAGGCCTGTAGTGTTCTGCTTATCCCCCCCAGGCCTGTAGTGTTCTGTTATCCCCCCCCACAGAGGCCTGTAGTGTTCTGTTAACCCCCCCAGGCCTGTAGTGTTCTGTTATCCCCCCCAGGCCTGTAGTGTTCTGCTATCCCCCCCAGGCCTGTAGTGTTCTGTTATCCCCCCACAGAGGCCTGTTCTCCCTGAAGATCTGACTAACACTGTCTGTCCCAACCAGAATCCCACAGAGGTCTGTTCTCCCTGAAGATCTGACTAACACTGTCTGTCCCAACCAGAATCCAGTCCCACAGAGGCCTGTTCTCCCTGAAGATCTGACTAACACTGTCTGTCCCGACCAGAATCCCACAGAGGCCTGTTCTCCCTGAAGATCTGACTAACACTGTCTGTCCCGACCAGAATCCCACAGAGGCCTGTTCTCCCTGAAGATCTGACTAACACTGTCTGTCCCGACCAGAATCCCACAGAGGTCTGTTCTCCCTGAAGATCTGACTAACACTGTCTGTCCCAACCAGAATCCAGTCCCACAGAGGCCTGTTCTCCCTGAAGATCTGACTAACACTGTCTGTCCCGACCAGAATCCCACAGAGGCCTGTTCTCCCTGAAGATCTGACTAACACTGTCTGTCCCAACCAGAATCCCACAGAGGCCTGTTCTCCCTGAAGATCTGACTAACACTGTCTGTCCCAACCAGAATCCCACAGAGGCCTGTTCTCCCTGAAGATCTGACTAACACTGTCTGTCCCGACCAGAATCCAGTCCCACAGAGGCCTGTTCTCCCTGAAGATCTGACTAACATGACAGCTCTCTACGGCATAAACTGACCGACAACCTGGTAATGTTTGAGACTGAAAGAAAGTTTCCAAATAAAGTCGAAACGTCACATGTATCTGGGACCCGGGTAAGACCTGTTGACCAGAAATCTATTATGCTCCCATAAAAATGTCCGTTGTCAAAGATTGACAGCTATTGTCGCCCTTCAAATGTTTTAGGATATTTTCTCCCTATTAATGTGATATGGTGTGCTACTGGTCTAGTTTGACCCATAGCCCCGTTTATAACTGCCACTAACATGCCTCTCTTGTCCTAATCTTGTCCACATTCTGATTGTCCCCACATTTTCAGAAACGAGTCTGCACATGGCGTTATAATGGGGCGGCAGCGTAGCCTAGTGGTTAGAGCGTTGGACTAGTAACCGGAAGGCTGCGAGTTCAAACCCCGAGCTGACAAGGTACAATCTGTCGTTCTGCCCCTGAACAGGCAGTTAACCCACTGTTCCCAGGCCGTCATTGAAAATAAGAATATGTTCTTAACTGACTTGCCTAGTTAAATAAAGGTAAAAAATAAAAATAAATAAATAACGTGTCTCATATCCGTTCGGCATTGTGACCACATTGTGGTGGTCCCTCCTTGTATACAAATGATTTAAAAGCTATTCTTTCGAAACAATATTGATTTATTTTAAAGGTAAATACTGGTGCCACCTGTCAATGATTTGTATGTTTGTTTTACTCCATGTGTAACTCTGTGTCGTTGTACGTGTCGAACTGCTATGCTTTATCTTGGCCAGGTCACATTGTAAATGAGGACTTGTTCTCAACTGGCCTACCTGGTTAAATAAAGGTGTTCTCAACTTGCCTACCTGGTTAAATAAAGGTGTTCTCAACTTGCCTACCTGGTTAAATAAAGGTGAAATAAAAAAATAAAATAAGTATTAAAAAATGTATAGGGCGGGATAAAGACGATTAAGATGGTTTCACTGTCCAGTTCTGTCTACATGTGTAAAGATACCCAGACACAATGTGTGCCTGACTACCGTATGAGGTGGGCAGGAAGAGCAGATCACAATCAGATCACAAGGTTGGAGCGAGCGGTCGCATCGCATCGCATCGCACTTCGCTCCGCAGGAGACTCTGCTAGCTAGCCAACAGCTAACAGCTAACAGCTAGCCAACGTCACCACACACACGTCTACTGAATCGAATTCAACAACCCGGTCAGGTAGTATCACATTTTCATTTCATTTCATTACAGTACAACGGTTTGATTTGTTTGATCGTAGCTAGCTACATAGCTAGCTACATAGCCGTCTTTGTTTCAAAGATAATTGTGTAGTCTAGAGCGATTTCCTAGGTTAGCTAGCCAGCTATTGTCGTTCTTTAACGCAACGTAACGTAAACAACACTGCTAGCTAGCCAGCTAGCCCCGAATAGTAGCACTGTAGAAACTATTACACTCAACGGAACGACTTGATTAGTGTAGTGTCAACAACGCAGCTACTGCCAGCTAGCCTACTTCAGCAGTACTGTATCATTTTAATCATTTTAGTCAATAAGATTCTTGCTACGTAAGCTTAACTTTCTGAACATTCGAGACGTGTAGTCCACTTGTCATTCCAATCTCCTTGCATTAGCGTAGCCTCTTCTGTAGCCTGTCAACTATGTGTCTGTCTATCCCTGTTCTCTCCTCTCTGCACAGACCATACAAACGCTCCCACCGCGCGGCCGCGGCCACCCTAATCTGGTGGTCCCAGCGCGTACGACCCACGTGGAGTTCCAGGTCTCCGGTAGCCTCTGGAACTGCCGATCTGCGGCCAACAAGGCAGAGTTCATCTCAGCCTATGCCTCCCTCCAGTCCTCGACTTCTTGGCACTGACGGAAACATGGATCACCACAGATAACACTGCTACTCCTACTGCTCTCTCCTCGTCCGCCCACGTGTTCTCGCACACCCCGAGAGCTTCTGGTCAGCGGGGTGGTGGCACCGGGATCCTCATCTCTCCCAAGTGGTCTTTCTCTCTTTCTCCCCTTACCCATCTGTCTATCGCCTCCTTTGAATTCCATGCTGTCACAGTTACCAGCCCTTTCAAGCTTAACATCCTTATCATTTATCGCCCTCCAGATTCCCTTGGAGAGTTCATCAATGAGCTTGATGCCTTGATAAGCTCCTTTCCTGAGGACGGCTCACCTCTCACAGTTCTGGGCGACTTTAACCTCCCCACGTCTACCTTTGACTCATTCCTCTCTGCCTCCTTCTTTCCACTCCTCTCCTCTTTTGACCTCACCCTCTCACCTTCCCCCCCCCCTACTCACAAGGCAGGCAATACGCTTGACCTCATCTTTACTAGATGCTGTTCTTCCACTAACCTCATTGCAACTCCCCTCCAAGTCTCCGACCACTACCTTGTATCCTTTTCCCTCTCGCTCTCATCCAACACTTCCCACACTGCCCCTACTCGGATGGTATCGCGCCGTCCCAACCTTCGCTCTCTCTCCCCCGCTACTCTCTCCTCTTCCATCCTATCATCTCTTCCCTCTGCTCAAACTTTCTCCAACCTATCTCCTGATTCTGCCTCCTCAACCCTCCTCTCCTCCCTTTCTGCATCCTTTGACTCTCTATGTCCCCTATCCTCCAGGCCGGCTCGGTCCTCCCCTCCCGCTCCGTGGCTCGACGACTCATTGCGAGCTCACAGAACAGGGCTCCGGGCAGCCGAGCGGAAATGGAGGAAAACTCGCCTCCCTGCGGACCTGGCATCCTTTCACTCCCTCCTCTCTACATTTTCCTCCTCTGTCTCTGCTGCTAAAGCCACTTTCTACCATTCTAAGTTCCAAGCATCTGCCTCTAACCCTAGGAAGCTCTTTGCCACCTTCTCCTCCCTCCTGAATCCTCCCCCCTCCTCCCCTCTCTGCAGATGACTTCGTCAACCATTTTGAAAAGAAGGTCGATGACATCCGATCCTCGTTTGCTAAGTCAAACGACACCGCTGGTTCTGCTCACACTGCCCTACCCTATGCTCTGACCTCTTTCTCCCTCTCTCTCCAGATGAAATCTCGCGTCTTGTGACGGCCGGCCGCCCAACAACCTGCCCGCTTGACCCTATCCCCTCCTCTCTTCTCCAGACCATTTCCGGAGACCTTCTCCCTTACCTCACCTCGCTCATCAACTCATCCCTGACCGCTGGCTACGTCCCTCCCGTCTTCAAGAGAGCGAGAGTTGCACCCTTCTGAAAAAACCTACACTCGATCCCTCCGATGTCAACAACTACAGACCAGTATCCCTTCTCTCTTTTCTCTCCAAAACTCTTGAGCGTGCCGTCCTTGGCCAGCTCTACCGCTATCTCTCTCAGAATGACCTTCTTGATCCAAATCAGTCAGGTTTCAAGACTAGTCATTCAACTGAGACTGCTCTTCTCTGTATCACGGAGGCGCTCCGCACTGCTAAAGCTAACTCTCTCTCCTCTGCTCTCATCCTTCTAGACCTATCGGCTGCCTTCGATACTGTGAACCATCAGATCCTCCTCTCCACCCTCTCCGAGTTGGGCATCTCCGGCGCGGCCCACGCTTGATTGCGTCCTACCTGACAGGTCGCTCCTACCAGGTGGCGTGGCGAGAATCTGTCTCCTCACCACGCGCTCTCACCACTGGTGTCCCCAGGGCTCTGTTCTAGGCCCTCTCTTATTCTCGCTATACACCAAGTCACTTGGCTCTGTCATAACCTCACATGGTCTCTCCTATCATTGCTATGCAGACGACACACAATTAATCTTCTCCTTTCCCCCTTCTGATGACCAGGTGGCGAATCGCATCTCTGCATGTCTGGCAGACATATCAGTGTGGATGACGGATCACCACCTCAAGCTGAACCTCAGCAAGACGGAGCTCCTCTTCCTCCCGGGGAAGGACTGCCCGTTCCATGATCTCGCCATCACGGTTGACAACTCCATTGTGTCCTCCTCCCAGAGCGCTAAGAACCTTGGCGTGATCCTGGACAACACCCTGACGTTCTCAACTAACATCAAGGCGGTGTCCCGTTCCTGTAGGTTCATGCTCTACAACATCCGCAGAGTACGACCCTGCCTCACACAGGAAGCGGCGCAGGTCCTAATCCAGGCACTTGTCATCTCCCGTCTTGATTACTGCAACTCGCTGTTGGCTGGGCTCCCTGCCTGTGCCATTAAACCCCTACAACTCATCCAGAACGCCGCAGCCCGTCTGGTGTTCAACCTTCCCAAGTTCTCTCACGTCACCCCGCTCCTCCGCTCTCTCCACTGGCTTCCAGTTGAAGCTCGCATCCGCTACAAGACCATGGTGCTCGCCACGGAGCTGTGAGGGGAACGGCACCTCAGTACCTCCAGGCTCTGATCAGGCCCTACACCCAAACAAGGGCACTGCGTTCATCCACCTCTGGCCTGCTCGCCTCCCTACCACTGAGGAAGTACAGTTCCCGCTCAGCCCAGTCAAAACTGTTCGCTGCTCTGGCCCCCAATGGTGGAACAAACTCCCTCACGACGCCAGGACAGCGGAGTCAATCACCACCTTCCGGAGACACCTGAAACCCCACCTCTTCAAGGAATACCTAGGATAGGGTAAGTAAGGGTAAGTAATCCTTCTCACCCCCCCCAACAAGATTTAGATGCAAGTGGCTGTTCCACTGGTTGTCATAGGTGTATGCACCAATTTGTAAGTCGCTCTGGATAAGAGCGTCTGCTAAGTGACTTAAATGTAAATGTAATATCAGTGTGGATGACGGATCACCACCTCAAGCTGAACCTCAGCAAGACGGAGCTCCTCTTCCTCCCGGGAAGGACTGCCCGTTCCATGATCTCGCCATCACGGTTGACAACTCCATTGTGTCCTCCTCCCAGAGCGCTAAGAACCTTGGCGTGATCCTGGACAACACCCTGTCGTTCTCAACTAACATCAAGGCGGTGTTCCGTTCCTGTAGGTTCATGATCTACAACATCCGCAGAGTACGACCCTGCCTCACACAGGAAGCGGCGCAGGTCCTAATCCAGGCATTTGTCATCTCCCGTCTTGATTACTGCAACTCGCTGTTGGCTGGGCTCCCTGCCTGTGCCATTAAACCCCTACAACTCATCCAGAACGCCGCAGCCCGTCTGGTGTTCAACCTTCCCAAGTTCTCTCACGTCACCCCGCTCCTCCGCTCTCTCCACTGGCTTCCAGTTGAAGCTCGCATCCGCTACAAGACCATGGTGCTTGCCTACGGAGCTGTGAGGGGAACGGCACCTCAGTACCTCCAGGCTCTGATCAGGCCCTACACCCAAACAAGGGCACTGCGTTCATCCACCTCTGGCCTGCTCGCCTCCCTACCACTGAGGAAGTACAGTTCCCGCTCAGCCCAGTCAAAACTGTTCGCTGCTCTGGCCCCCCAATGGTGGAACAAACTCCCTCACGACGCCAGGACAGCGGAGTCAATCACCACCTTCCGGAGACACCTGAAACCCCACCTCTTCAAGGAATATCTAGGATAGGGTAAGTAATCCTTCTCCCCCCCTAAAAAGATTTAGATGCACTATTGTAAAGTGGCTGTTCCACTGGATGTCATAAGGTGTATGCACCAATTTGTAAGTCGCTCTGGATAAGAGCGTCTGCTAAATGACTTAAATGTAATGTAAAATGTAAGGTGTCTTTTACACATCTACACCTGTCTAATAATGTGTCTACAATCAGAATTTGCACCAGGGCATATTGACTATTGACTATTGACATATTAACTAGGGGCTATTGACAATCTGTATCTGTATTGTATGTGTTGAGTTGGGATGAATCTGGTCATTAATCAGTGGGTTAAGTTGGGATGAATCTGGTCATTAATCAGTGTGTTGAGTTGGGATGAATCTGATCATTAATCAGTGTGTTGAGTTGGGATGAATCTGGTCATTAATCAGTGGGTTAAGTTGGGATGAATCTGATCATTAATCAGTGGGTTAAGTTGGGATGAATCTGATCATTAATCAGTGGGTTAAGTTGGGATGAATCTGGTCATTAATCAGTGGGTTAAGTTGGGATGAATCTGGTCATTAATCAGTGGGTTAAGTTGGGATGAATCTGATAATTAATCAGTGGGTTAAGTTGGGATGAATCTGGTCATTAATCAGTGGGTTAAGTTGGGATGAATCTGGTCATTAATCAGTGGGTTAAGTTGGGATGAATCTGGTCATTAATCAGTGGGTTAAGTTGGGATGAATCTGGTCATTACTCAGTGGGTTAAGTTGGGATGAATCTGGTCATTAATCAGTGTGTTGAGTTGGGATGAATCTGGTCATTAATCAGTGGGTTGAGTTGGGATGAATCTGGTCATTAATCAGTGGGTTGAGTTGGGATGAATCTGGTCATTAATCAGTGTGTTGAGTTGGGATGAATCTGATCATTAATCAGTGGGTTAAGTTGGGATGAATCTGGTCATTAATCAGTGTGTTAAGTTGGGATGAATCTGATCATTAATCAGTGGGTTGAGTTGGGATGAATCTGATCATTAATCAGTGTGTTGAGTTGGGATGAATATGGTCATTAATCAGTGTGTTGAGTTGGGATGAATCTGGTCATTAATCAGTGTGTTGAGTTGGGATGAATCTGATCATTACTCAGTGGGTTAAGTTGGGATGAATCTGGTCATTAATCAGTGTGTTAAGTTGGGATGAATCTGGTCATTAATCAGTGGGTTGAGTTGGGATGAATCTGGTCATTAATCAGTGGGTTGAGTTGGGATGAATCTGATCATTAATCAGTGGGTTGAGTTGGGATGAATCTGGTCATTAATCAGTGGGTTAAGTTGGGATGAATCTGATCATTAATCAGTGGGTTAAGTTGGGATGAATATGATCATTAATCAGTGTGTTGAGTTGGGATGAATCTGGTCATTAATCAGTGGGTTAAGTTGGGATGAATCTGGTCATTAATCAGTGGGTTAAGTTGGGATGAATATGATCATTAATCAGTGGGTTAAGTTGGGATGAATCTGGTCATTAATCAGTGTGTCCTGATTCTTCACGACGTCACATTATGTCAGTTTAAACACAACATTCTGGGCACGTTCCAGGTGCTCTTTATTTCACAGTTGGGCTGATCTCACAAAATTGGGGGAAATTCTCAGAAACCAGCGAACCATCCCAGTAATATGACTTGGGATCTTCAGATGAGGCCTTCATTCCTCGAATAAATAAGTCCACCGATGCATCATTAGGGTTTCAAATGTAGGGCAAGATGCATCATGGGAGTTGACTGTTGCTCTGAAAACTCCCCATTACAGTTCCTGGGACAGAGCAGCAATGCATCACACTCAAACGTGAGAAAATAACTATAGTTTAACTGTGCAACCATTGAAAATGAGGTTGAATGATACATAAGGGTTCAATATTAGACGCATTTGTCAGTGCATTAATAAATGTTTAACAGCTGGAGTTAAATAGTGTCTCACTATTTGGCAAGCACTGACTGGCTATCTCACTATTTTGACCAATTTGTTATAACCCATTTATTAATGGTTTATAATAATTTACTAATGATCAAATAACCGTTAATAACATAATAACAAATCATCTATAAACCCTTTACAAATGGAACCTACAAATGGAACCGACAAATGGAACCTACAAATGGAACCTACAAATGGAACCTACAAATGGAACCTCATTGTAAAGAATTACCCAAATTTGATTTGACAACCTATGTGTCCCTACCCTCTTACTGAACCCTGGGTTGCCCTGCTTCCTGCGTCTCCACACACACAATTACCCTGTGGTTACCCTCCCGTTACCCTGGGTGAACTACAGATGAACCCTGCTCTCTCTCTCTGAACCAGGCAGCTGCTCATACATCTGAATCCATGGTTCATTTCCAGCCCCAATTCACCGGCACAACCTCTCGCCCTCTCTCTCTCCTCTATGATGTAACATCTGAACTGGCATCAGCTCGCTCTGATCACTTCACGCTTGGAGGACCATATTCTGCTGTGTTATGTCACAGGAAATGACTGTCGGTGTCAATTCACCCCCCCCCCCTTTAATCAATTATTTGAAGCACAGCTCAACCTCAGTCATACCCCCACCAGATATCTCCAGTCATACCCCCACCAGATATCTCCAGTCATACCACCCTTCAGTCATACCCCCACCAGATATCTCCAGTCATACCCCCACCAGATATCTCCAGTCATACCACCCTTCAGTCATACCCCCACCAGATATCTTCAGTCATACCCCACCAGATATCTCCAGTCATACCCCCACCAGATATCTCCAGTCATACCCCCACCAGATATCTCCAGTCATACCCCCACCAGATATCTCCAGTCATACCCCACCAGATATCTCCAGTCATACCCCCACCAGATATCTCCAGTCATACCTCCACCAGATATCTCCAGTCATACCTCCACCAGATATCTCCAGTCATACCCCCACCAGATATCTCCAGTCATACCTCCACCAGATATCTCCAGTCATACCTCCCACCAGATATCTCCAGTCATACCACCACCAGATATCTCCAGTCATACCACCACCAGATATCTCCAGTCATACAACCCTTCAGTCATACCCCCACCAGATATCTCCAGTCATACCCCACCAGATATCTCCAGTCATACCCCCACCAGATATCTCCAGTCATACCACCACCAGATATCTCCAGTCATACCACCACCAGATATCTCCAGTCATACCCCCACCAGATATCTCCAGTCATACCCCCACCAGATATCTCCAGTCATACCACCACCAGATATCTCCAGTCATACCACCACCAGATATCTCCAGTCATACAACCCTTCAGTCATACCCCCACCAGATATCTTCAGTCATACCCCCACCAGATATCTCCAGTCATACCACCACCAGATATCTCCAGTCATACCACCACCAGATATCTTCATATCTTCAGTCATACCACCAGATATCTCCAGTCATACCCCCACCAGATATCTCCAGTCATACAACCCTTCAGTCATACCCCCCCCAGATATCTTCAGTCATACCCCCACCAGATATCTCCAGTCATACCACCACCAGATATCTCCAGTCATACCAACCCTTCAGTCATACCTCCACCAGATATCTTCAGTCATACCCCCACCAGACATCTCCAGTCATACCACCCTTCAGTCATACCCCACCAGATATCTTCAGTCATACCTCCACCAGATATCTTCAGTCATACCCCCACCAGATATCTCCAGTCATACCACCCTTCAGTCATACCCCCACCAGATATCTTCAGTCATACCCCCACCAGATATCTCCAGTCATACCCCCACCAGATATCTCCAGTCATACAACCCTTCAGTCATACCACCACCAGATATCTCCAGTCATACCCCCACCAGATATCTACAACCCCAGTCATACACCCTTCAGTCATACCCCCACCAGATATCTCCAGTCATACCCCCACCAGATATCTCCAGTCATACCCCCACCAGATATCTCCAGTCATACCCCCACCAGATATCTCCAGTCATACCCCCACCAGATATCTCCAGTCATACAACCCTTCAGTCATACCACCACCAGATATCTCCAGTCATACCCCACCAGATATCTCCAGTCATACCACCACCAGATATCTCCAGTCATACCCCCACCAGATATCTCCAGTCATACCACCACCAGATATCTCCAGTCATACCCCCACCAGATATCTCCAGTCATACCCCCACCAGATATCTCCAGTCATACCCCCACCAGATATCTCCAGTCATACCCCCACCAGATATCTCCAGTCATACCACCACCAGATATCTCCAGTCATACCACCACCAGATATCTCCAGTCATACCCCCACCAGATATCTCCAGTCATACCCCCACCAGATATCTCCAGTCATACCCCCACCAGATATCTTCAGTCATACCCCCACCAGATATCTCCAGTCATACCCCCACCAGATATCTTCAGTCATACCCCCACCAGATATCTTCAGTCATACCCCCACCAGATATCTCCAGTCATACCCCCACCAGATATCTTCAGTCATACCCCACCAGATATCTCCAGTCATACCCCCACCAGATATCTCCAGTCATACCCCCACCAGATATCTTCAGTCATACCCCCACCAGATATCTCCAGTCACACCAGATATCTTCCCCCACCAGATATCTTCAGTCATACCCCCACCAGATATCTCCAGTCATACCCCCACCAGATATCTTCAGTCATACCCCCACCAGATATCTCCAGTCATACCCCCACCAGATATCTTCAGTCATACCACCACCAGATATCTCCAGTCATACCACCACCAGATATCTCCAGTCATACAACCCTTCAGTCATACCCCCACCAGATATCTCCAGTCATACCCCCACCAGATATCTCCAGTCATACCACCCTTCAGTCATACCCCCACCAGATATCTCCAGTCATACCCCCACCAGATATCTCCAGTCATACCACCCTTCAGTCATACCCCCACCAGATATCTCCAGTCATACCCCCACCAGATATCTCCAGTCATACAACCCTTCAGTCATACCCCCACCAGATATCTCCAGTCATACCCCCACCAGATATCTTCAGTCATACCCCCACCAGATATCTCCAGTCATACAACCCTTCAGTCATACCCCCACCAGATATCTTCAGTCATACCCCCACCAGATATCTCCAGTCATACCACCCTTCAGTCATACCCCCACCAGATATCTCCAGTCATACCACCACCAGATATCTCCAGTCATACCCCCACCAGATATCTCCAGTCATACCCCCACCAGATATCTCCAGTCATACAACCCTTCAGTCATACCACCACCAAATATCTCCAGTCATACCCCACCAGATATCTTCAGTCATACCCCACCAGATATCTCCAGTCATACAACCCTTCAGTCATACCCCCACCAGATATCTTCAGTCATACCCCCACCAGATATCTCCAGTCATACCACCCTTCAGTCATACCACCACCAGATATCTCCAGTCATACCCCCACCAGATATCTCCAGTCATACCATCACCAGATATCTCCAGTCATACCCCCACCAGATATCTCCAGTCATACCACCCTTCAGTCATACCCCCACCAGATATCTCCAGTCATACCCCCACCAGATATCTCCAGTCATACCACCCTTCAGTCATACCCCCACCAGATATCTCCAGTCATACCACCCTTCAGTCATACCCCCACCAGATATCTCCAGTCATACCACCACCAGATATCTCCAGTCATACCCCCACCAGATATCTCCAGTCATACAGATATCCCATACCAGATATCTCCAGTCATACAACCCTTCAGTCATACCACCACCAGATATCTCCAGTCATACCCCCACCAGATATCTCAGTCATACAACCCTTCAGTCATACCCCCACCAGATATCTCCAGTCATACCCCCACCAGATATCTCCAGTCATACAACCCTTCAGTCATACCCCCCCACCAGATATCTCCAGTCATACATCACCTTCAGTCATACCCCCACCAGATATCTCCAGTCATACCCCCACCAGATATCTCCAGTCATACAATAAAGTCTTAATTTATTACAATTAAAATACCCACCATGAATATAACAATAATAATTAATAATAACCAGATATCTCCAGTCATACCCCCACCAGATATCTCCAGTCATACCACCACCAGATATCTCCAGTCATACAACCCTTCAGTCATACCACCACCAGATATCTCCAGTCATACCCCCACCAGATATCTCCACCAGATATCTCCAGTCATACTACAACCCCACCAGATATCTCCAGTCATACCCCCACCAGATATCTCCAGTCATACCCCCACCAGATATCTCCAGTCATACCCCCACCAGATATCTCCAGTTATACAACCCTTCAGTCATACCCCACCAGATATCTCCAGTCATACCACCACCAGATATCTCCAGTCATACCCCCACCAGATATCTCCAGTCATACAACCATTCAGTCATACCTCCACCAGATATCTCCAGTCATACCCCCACCAGATATCTCCAGTCATACCCCCACCAGATATCTCCAGTCATACAACCCTTCAGTCATACCTCCACCAGATATCTCCAGTCATACCCCCACCAGATATCTCCAGTCATACAACCAGATTCAGTCATACCCCCACCAGATATCTCCAGTCATACAACCCTTCAGTCATACCCCCACCAGATATCTCCAGTCATACATCCCTTCAGTCATACCCCACCAGATATCTCCAGTCATACCCCCACCAGATATCTCCAGTCATACCCCCCTTCAGTCATACCCCCACCCCCCACCAGATATCTCCAGTCATACAATAGTCTTAATTTATTACAATTAAAATACTGTGTATGAATATAACAATAATAATTAATAATAACCAGATATCTCCAGTCATACCCCCACCAGATATCTCCAGTCATACCACCACCAGATATCTCCAGTCATACAACCCTTCAGTCATACCACCACCAGATATCTCCAGTCATACCCCACCAGATATACAACCCTCCAGTCATACCCCACCAGATATCTCCAGTCATACCTTCAGTCATACCAGACCAGATATCTCCAGTCATACCCCACCAGATATCTCCAGTCATACCCCCACCAGATATCTCCAGTCATACCACCCTTCAGTCATACCCCCACCAGATATCTCCAGTCATACCACCCTTCAGTCATACCCCCACCAGATATCTCCAGTCATACCACCCTTCAGTCATACCCCCACCAGATATCTCCAGTCATACCACCACCAGATATCTCCAGTCATACCACCACCAGATATCTCCAGTCATACCACCACCAGATATCTCCAGTCATACCCCCACCAGATATCTCCAGTCATACCACCCTTCAGTCATACCCCCACCAGATATCTCCAGTCATACCCCCACCAGATATCTCCAGTCATACCACCCTTCAGTCATACCCCCACCAGATATCTCCAGTCATACCACCCTTCAGTCATACCCCCACCAGATATCTCCAGTCATACCCCACCAGATATCTCCAGTCATACAATAGTCTTAATTTATTACAATTAAAATACTGTGTATGAATATAACAATAATAATTAATAATAACCAGATATCTCCAGTCATACCCCCACCAGATATCTCCAGTCATACCCCCACCAGATATCTCCAGTCATACCCCCACCAGATATCTCCAGTCATACCCCCACCAGATATCTCCTTCAAAATATCTGTTGTTATGGTGTGGATTCAACTGTGTGTGAAACAGTGCAATACTTAGATCAGTTGAAACAAGTTTTTTTTTTTGCCTTCTGCTATTGTTGTCTCCTGGCTGACCAATCGGTTGTTTGTATCTTATTCCAGGAATCGAACAATGCTCTCATCTGATCTGTTACAGGATCTGACTGCACCTGCACTACTGGGCCAGGAGCCAAGAAGCCAATAGCCAGCCAGCGAGCTGCGGAGAGAGCAGTCTGTTTTACGGTCACTGGGTGAATACACGGCCACCAGGGTAGAGATGTCAGCTGCACAGTCAGAGCCTGGGGAGACACTCTGTCAGGGGCAGGAGAGAAGAGAAGGGGGCAGCAGGGAGGGAGGGAGGCAGAATCACTGGAAAAGAAGGGGGGATATGCTGGAAGAGCTAACCCTAACCCTGGAGGATACCCTAATCCCGGAAGATCCCCTCCCTGCTCCCCTAACCCTGGAGGATCCTCTAATCCCGGAAGATCCCCTCCCTGCTCCCCTAACCCTGGAGGATCCTCTAATCCCGGAAGATACCCTCCCTGCTTCTCTAACCCTGGAGGATCCTCCCTGCTCCCCTAACCCTGGAGGATCCCTCCCTGCTCCCCTAACCCTGGAGGATCCTCCCTGCTCCCCTAACCCTGGAGGATCCCTCCCTGCTCCCCTAACCCTGGAGGATCCCTCCCTGCTCCCCTAACCCTGGAGGATCCCTCCCTGCTCCCCTAACCCTGGAGGATCCCTCCCTGCTCCCCTAACCCTGGAGGATCCCTCCCTGCTCCCCTAACCCTGGAGGATCCTCCCTGCTCCCCTAACCCTGGAGGATCCTCCATGCTCCCCTAACCCTGGAGGATGCCCTCCCTGCTCCGCTAACCCTGGAGGACCCCTCCCTGCTCCCTAACCCTGGAGGATCCCCTAACCCTGGAGGATCCTCCCTGCTCCCCTAACCCTGGAGGATCCCCTCCCTGTTCCCTAACCCTGGAGGATCCTCCCTGATCCCCTAACCCTGGAGGACCTCCCTGATCCCCTAACCCTGGAGGACCTCCCTGCTCCCCCTAACCCCAGAGGACCTCCCTGCTCCCCTAACCCTGGAGGATCCTCCCTGTCCCCTAACCCTGGAGGATCCTCCCTGCTCCCCTAACCCTGGAGGATCCTCCCTGCTCCCCTAACCCTGGAGGATCCTCCCTGCTCCCCTAACCCTGGAGGATCCTCCCTGCTCCCCTAACCCTGGAGGATCCCTCCCTGCTCCCCTAACCCTGGAGGATCCCTCCCTGCTCCCCTAACCCTGGAGGATCCCTCCCTGCTCCCCTAACCCTGGAGGATCCCCTAACCCTGGAGGATCCCTCCCTGCTCCCCTAACCCTGGAGGATCCTCCCTGCTCCCCTAACCCTGGAGGATCCTCCCTGCTCCCCTAACCCTGGAGGATCCCTCCCTGCTCCCCTAACCCTGGAGGATCCCTCCCTGCTCCCCTAACCCTGGAGGATCCCTCCCTGCTCCCCTAACCCTGGAGGATCCTCCCTGCTCCCCTAACCCTGGAGGATCCTCCATGCTCCCCTAACCCTGGAGGATGCCCTCCCTGCTCCGCTAACCCTGGAGGATCGCCTCCCTGCTCCCCTAACCCTGGAGGATCCCCTAACCCTGGAGGATCCCTCCCTGCTCCCCTAACCCTGGAGGATCCCCTAACCCTGGAGGATCACTTCCTGTTCCCCTAACCCTGGAGGACCCCTCCCTGCTCCCCTAACCCTGGAGGATCCTCCCTGCTCCCCTAACCCTGGAGGACCTCCCTGATCCCCTAACCCTGGAGGACCTCCCTGCTCCCCTAACCCTGGAGGATCCCTTCCTGTTCCTCTAACCCTGGAGGACCCCTCCCTGCTCCCCTAACCCTGGAGGATCCCCTAACCCTGGAGGATCCTCCCTGCTCCCCTAACCCTGGAGGATCCCCTCCCTGTTCCCCTAACCCTGGAGGATCCTCCCTGATCCCCTAACCCTGGAGGACCTCCCTGATCCCCTAACCCTGGAGGACCTCCCTGCTCCCCTAACCCCAGAGGACCTCCCTGCTCCCCTAACCCTGGAGGATCCTCCCTGTTCCCCTAACCCTGGAGGATCCTCCCTGATCCCCTAACCCTGGAGGACCTCCCTGCTCCCCTAACCCTAGAGGACCTCCCTGCTCCCCTAACCCTGGAGGATCCTCCCTGTTCCCCTAACCCTGGAGGATCCCTCCCTGCTCCCCTAACCCTGGAGGATCCCTCCCTGCTCCCCTAACCCTGGAGGACCCCTCCCTGCTCCCCTAACCCTGGAGGATCCCCTCCCTGATCCCCTAACCCTTGAGGATCCTCCCTGCTCCCCTAACCCTGGAGGATCCTCCCTGATCCCCTAACCCTGGAGGATCCTTCCTGCTCCCCTAACCCTGGAGGATCCCCTAACCCTGGAGGATCCCTCCCTGCTCCCCTAACCCTGGAGGATCCCCTAACCCTGGAGGATCCCTTCCTGTTCCCCTAACCCTGGAGGACCACTCCCTGCTCCCCTAACCCTGGAGGATCCTCCCTGCTCCCCTAACCCTGGAGGACCTCCCTGATCCCCTAACCCTGGAGGACCTCCCTGCTCCCCTAACCCTGGAGGATCCCTTCCTGTTCCCCTAACCCTGGAGGACCCCTCCCTGCTCCCCTAACCCTGGAGGATCCCCTAACCCTGGAGGATCCTCCCTGCTTCCCTAACCCTGGAGGATCCCCTCCCTGTTCCCCTAACCCTGGAGGATCCTCCCTGATCCCCTAACCCTGGAGGACCTCCCTGATCCCCTAACCCTAGAGGACCTCCCTGCTCCCCTAACCCTGGAGGATCCTCCCTGTTCCCCTAACCCTGGAGGATCCTCCCTGATCCCCTAACCCTGGAGGACCTCCCTGATCCCCTAACCCTGGAGGACCTCCCTGCTCCCCTAACCCTAGAGGACCTCCCTGCTCCCCTAACCCTGGAGGATCCTCCCTGATCCCCTAACCCTGGAGGACCTCCCTGATCCCCTAACCCTGGAGGACCTCCCTGCTCCCCTAACCCTAGAGGACCTCCCTGCTCCCCTAACCCTGGAGGATCCTCCCTGTTCCCCTAACCCTGGAGGATCCCTCCCTGCTCCCCTAACCCTGGAGGATCCCCTCCCTGCTCCCCTAACCCTGGAGGATCCCCTCCCTGCTCCCCTAACCCTGGAGGATCCCCTAACCCTGGAGGATCCTCCCTGCTCCCCTAACCCTGGAGGATCCTCCCTGCTCCCCTAACCCTGGAGGATCCTCCCTGCTCCCCTAACCCTGGAGGATCCTCCCTGCTCCCCTAACCCTGGAGGATCCTCCCTGCTCCCCTAACCCTGGAGGATCCTCCCTGCTCCCCTAACCCTGGTGGATCCTCCCTGCTCCCCTAACCCTGGAGGATCCTCCCTGCTCCCCTAACCCTGGAGGATCCTCCCTGATCCCCTAACCCTGGAGGATCCTCTAACCCTTGAGGATCCTCCCTGATCCCCTAACCCTGGAGGACCCCTCCCTGATCCCCTAACCCTGGAGGACCTCCCTGCTCCCCTAACCCTGGAGGATCCTTCCTGCTCCCCTAACCCTGGAGGATCCTTCCTGCTCCCCTAACCCTGGAGGATCCTCCCTGCTCCCCTAACCCTGGAGGATCCTCCCTGATCCCCTAACCCTGGAGGACCTCCCTGCTCCCCTAACCCTGGAGGATCCCCTAACCCTGGAGGATCCTCCCTGCTCCCCTAACCCTGGAGGATCCCTCCCTGCTCCCCTAACCCTGGAGGATCCTCCCTGCTCCCCTAACCCTGGAGGATCCCTCCCTGTTCCCCTAACCCTGGAGGACCCCTCCCTGCTCCCCTAACCCTGGAGGACCCCTAACCCTGGAGGACCCCTCCCTGCTCCCCTAACCCTGGAGGATCCTCCCTGCTCCCCTAACCCTGGAGGATCCCCTCCCTGCTCCCCTAACCCTGGAGGATCCTCCCTGCTCCCCTAACCCTGGAGGATCCCCTCCCTGCTCCCCTAACCCTGGAGGATCCTCCCTGCTCCCCTAACCCTGGAGGATCCCCTCCCTGCTCCCCTAACCCTGGAGGATCCCCTCCCTGCTCCCCTAACCCTGGAGGATCCCCTCCCTGCTCCCCTAACCCTGGAGGATCCTCCCTGCCCCCTAACCCTGGAGGATCCCCTCCCTGCTCCCCTAACCCTGGAGGATCCCCTAACCCTGGAGGATCCCCTCCCTGCTCCCCTAACCCTGGAGGATCCCCTCCCTGCTCCCCTAACCCTGGAGGATCCTCCCTGCTCCCTAACCCTGGAGGATCCCCTCCCTGCTCCCCTAACCCTGGAGGATCCTCCCTGCCCCCTAACCCTGGAGGATCCCCTCCCTGCTCCCCTAACCCTGGAGGATCCTCCCTGCTCCCCTAACCCTGGAGGATCCTCCCTGCTCCCCTAACCCTGGAGGATCCCCTCCCTCACAGAACGGCCCATTACAACCAAAAGTTCTGGTCTGATGCCAATGTAGGGATGGAGAGAGGGAGGGATGGAGGGACAGAGAGAGAGACTGATGGAGGGAGGGAAGGTGGGACTTAGGGAGAGACTGATGGAGGGAGGCAGGGATGGTGGGACTGATGGAGGGAGGCAGGGAAGGTGGGACTGAGGGAGAGACTGATGGAGGGAGGGAAGGTGGGACTTAGGGAGAGACTGATGGAGGGAGGCAGGGATGGTGGGACTGATGGAGGGAGGCAGGGATGGTGGGACTGAGGGAGAGACTGATGGAGGGAGGGAAGGTGGGACTTAGGGAGAGACTCATGGAGGGAGGCAGGGATGGTGGGACTGATGGAGGGAGGCAGGGAAGGTGGGACTGAGGGAGAGACTGATGGAGGGAGGGAAGGTGGGACTTAGGGAGAGACTGATGGAGGGAGGCAGGGATGGTGGGACTGAGGGAGAGACTGATGGTGGGACTTAGGGAGAGACTCATGGAGGGTGGGATGGAGGGACTGAGGGAGAGACTGATGGAGGGAGGCAGGGATGGTGGGACTGATGGAGGGAGGCAGGGATGGTGGGACTGAGGGAGAGACTGATGGAGGGACTGAGGGAGAGACTGATGGAGGGAGGGAAGGTGGGACTTAGGGAGAGACTGATGGAGGGAGGCAGGGAAGGTGGGACTGAGGGAGAGACTGATGGAGGGAGGGAAGGTGGGACTGAGGGAGAGACTGATGGAGGGAGGCAGGGATGGTGGGACTGAGGGAGAGACTGATGGAGGGAGGGAAGGTGGGACTTAGGGAGAGACTCATGGAGGGTGGGATGGAGGGACTGAGGGAGAGACTGATGGAGGGAGGCAGGGATGGTGGGACTGATGGAGGGAGGCAGGGATGGTGGGACTGAGGGAGAGACTGATGGAGGGAGGTAGGGATGGTGGGACTGAGGGAGAGACTGATGGAGGGACTGAGGGAGAGACTGATGGAGGGAGGCAGGGATGGTGGGACTGATGGAGGGAGGCAGGGATGGTGGGACTGAGGGAGAGACTGATGGAGGGACTGAGGGAGAGACTGATGGAGGGAGGGAAGGTGGGACTTAGGGAGAGACTGATGGAGGGAGGCAGGGATGGTGGGACTGATGGAGGGAGGCAGGGATGGTGGGACTGAGGGAGAGACTGATGGAGGGAGGTAGGGATGGTGGGACTGAGGGAGAGACTGATGGAGGGACTGAGGGAGAGACTGATGGAGGGAGGCAGGGATGGTGGGACTGATGGAGGGAGGCAGGGATGGTGGGATTGAGGGAGAGACTGATGGAGGGAGGCAGGGATGGTGGGACTGATGGGGGAGGCAGGGATGGTGGGACTGATGAAGGGAGGCAGGGATGGTGGGACTGATGGGGGAGGCAGGGATGGTGGGACTGATGAAGGGAGGCAGGGATGGTGGGACTGAGGGAGAGACTGATGGAGGGAGGGAGGGATGGTGGGACTGATGGAGAGACTGATGGAGGGACTGAGGGAGAGACTGATGGAGGGAGGGATGGTGGGACTGAGAGAGAGACTGATGGAGGGAGGGATGGTGGGACTAAGAGAGAGACTGATGGAGGGAGGCAGGGATGGTGGGACTGAGGGAGAGACTGATGGAGGGAGGGAAGGTGGGACTTAGAGAGAGACTGATGGAGGGAGGCAGGGATGGTGGGACTGATGGAGGGAGGGATGATGGGACTGAGAGAGAGACTGATAGAGGGAGGGAAGGTGGGACTTAGGGAGAGACTGATGGAGGGAGGCAGGGATGGTGGGACTGAGGGAGAGACTGATGGAGGGAGGGAAGGTGGGACTGATGGAGGGAGGCAGGGATGGTGGGACTGAGGGAGAGACTGATGGAGGGAGGTAGGGATGGTGGGACTGAGGGAGAGACTGATGGAGGGAGGTAGGGATGGTGGGACTGAGGGAGAGACTGATGGAGGGAGGCAGGGATGGTGGGACTGATGGAGGGAGGCAGGGATGGTGGGACTGAGGGAGAGACTGATGGAGGGACTGAGGGAGAGACTGATGGAGGGAGGCAGGGATGGTGGGACTGATGGAGGGAGGCAGGGATGGTGGGACTGAGGGAGAGACTGATGGAGGGACTGAGGGAGAGACTGATGGAGGGAGGGAAGGTGGGACTTAGGGAGAGACTGATGGAGGGAGGCAGGGAAGGTGGGACTGAGGGAGAGACTGATGGAGGGAGGGAAGGTGGGACTTAGGGAGAGACTGATGGAGGGAGGCAGGGATGGTGGGACTGATGGAGGGAGGCAGGGATGGTGGGACTGAGGGAGAGACTGATGGAGGGAGGCAGGGATGGTGGGACTGATGGAGGGAGGCAGGGAAGGTGGGACTGAGGGAGAGACTGATGGAGGGAGGGAAGGTGGGACTTAGGGAGAGACTGATGGAGGGAGGCAGGGATGGTGGGACTGAGGGAGAGACTGATGGAGGGAGGGAAGGTGGGACTGAGGGAGAGACTGATGGAGGGAGGGAAGGTGGGACTTAGGGAGAGACTCATGGAGGGAGGCAGGGATGGTGGGACTGATGGAGGGAGGCAGGGATGGTGGGACTGAGGGAGAGACTGATGGAGGGAGGCAGGGATGGTGGGACTGATGGAGGGAGGCAGGGAAGGTGGGACTGAGGGAGAGACTGATGGAGGGAGGGAAGGTGGGACTTAGGGAGAGACTGATGGAGGGAGGCAGGGATGGTGGGACTGATGGAGGGAGGCAGGGATGGTGGGACTGAGGGAGAGACTGATGGAGGGAGGGAAGGTGGGACTTAGGGAGAGACTCATGGAGGGTGGGATGGAGGGACTGAGGGAGAGACTGATGGAGGGAGGCAGGGATGGTGGGACTGATGGAGGGAGGCAGGGATGGTGGGACTGAGGGAGAGACTGATGGAGGGAGGTAGGGATGGTGGGACTGATGGAGGGAGGCAGGGAAGGTGGGACTGAGGGAGAGACTGATGGAGGGAGGGAAGGTGGGACTTAGGGAGAGACTGATGGAGGGAGGCAGGGAAGGTGGGACTGAGGGAGAGACTGATGGAGGGAGGGAAGGTGGGACTGAGGGAGAGACTGATGGAGGGAGGGAAGGTGGGACTTAGGGAGAGACTCATGGAGGGAGGCAGGGATGGTGGGACTGATGGAGGGAGGCAGGGATGGTGGGACTGAGGGAGAGACTGATGGAGGGAGGCAGGGATGGTGGGACTGATGGAGGGAGGCAGGGAAGGTGGGACTGAGGGAGAGACTGATGGAGGGAGGGAAGGTGGGACTTAGGGAGAGACTGATGGAGGGAGGCAGGGATGGTGGGACTGATGGAGGGAGGCAGGGATGGTGGGACTGAGGGAGAGACTGATGGAGGGAGGGAAGGTGGGACTTAGGGAGAGACTCATGGAGGGTGGGATGGAGGGACTGAGGGAGAGACTGATGGAGGGAGGCAGGGATGGTGGGACTGATGGAGGGAGGCAGGGATGGTGGGACTGAGGGAGAGACTGATGGAGGGAGGTAGGGATGGTGGGACTGAGGGAGAGACTGATGGAGGGAGGCAGGGATGGTGGGACTGATGGAGGGAGGCAGGGATGGTGGGACTGAGGGAGAGACTGATGGAGGGACTGAGGGAGAGACTGATGGAGGGAGGGAAGGTGGGACTTAGGGAGAGACTGATGGAGGGAGGCAGGGATGGTGGGACTGATGGAGGGAGGCAGGGATGGTGGGACTGAGGGAGAGACTGATGGAGGGAGGTAGGGATGGTGGGACTGAGGGAGAGACTGATGGAGGGACTGAGGGAGAGACTGATGAAGGGAGGGATGGTGGGACTGATGGAGGGAGGCAGGGATGGTGGGACTGAGGGGGGAGGGAGGGATGGTGGGACTGAGGGAGAGACTGATGGAGGGAGGGAGGGATGGTGGGACTGATGGAGGGAGGCAGGGATGGTGGGACTGATGGAGGGAGGCAGGGATGGTGGGACTGATGGAGGGAGGCAGGGATGGTGGGACTGATGGAGGGAGGCAGGGATGGTGGGACTGATGGGGAGGCAGGGATGGTGGGACTGATGAAGGGAGGCAGGGATGGTGGGACTGAGGGAGAGACTGATGGAGGGAGGGAGGGATGGTGGGACTGAGGGAGAGACTGATGGAGGGACTGAGGGAGAGACTGATGGAGGGAGGGATGGTGGGACTGAGAGAGAGACTGATGGAGGGAGGGTGGGATGGTGGGACTGAGGGAGAGACTGATGGAGGGAGGGAGGGATGGTGGGACTGAGGGAGAGACTGATGGAGGGACTGAGGGAGAGACTGATGGAGGGAGGGATGGTGGGACTGAGAGAGAGACTGATGGAGGGAGGGAGGGATGGTGGGACTGAGAGAGAGACTGATGGAGGGAGGGATGGTGGGACTGAGGGAGAGACTGATGGAGGGAGGGACTGAGGGAGTGACTGATGGAGGGAGGGAGGGAGGGATGGAGGGACTGGGACTGAGGGAGAGACTGATGGTGGGAGGGAGGGATGGAGGGACTGAGGGAGAGACTGATAGAGGGAGGGACTGAGGGAGAGACTGATAGAGGGACTGAGGGAGAGACTGATGGAGGGAGGGGGGTGGGACAGAGGGAGAGACTGACAGAGGGAGGGACTGATGGAGGGACAGAGGGAGAGACTGATAGAGGGAGGGATGGAGGGACAGAGGGAGAGACTGATAGAGGGAGGGACTGAGGGAGAGACTGATGGAGGGAGGGATGATGGGACAGAGGGAGAGACTGATGGAGGGAGGGAGGGATGGTGGGACAGAGGGAGAGACTGATGGAGGGAGGGAGGGATGGAGGGACAGAGGGAGAGACTGATAGAGGGAGGGACTGACTATGTACCGAGTGTGAAAACAGTAGATAACATCAGGTCACCCACTGAGCAGGAGATCACCCAGAGCAGCAGCAGGCTAAATCACCCTCAGACCCCCAAACATGTTGTCTTTGGCCCGGTCCAGTCGACAGGCCCCATGCCTTGGCCACACCATAGAGTGTCCTGGGCCCCTGACACAGACCTCAAGCCTCTTCACACAGGAACCCTCCTAGAACCCAGACCTTGATCCTAGAAGGTAAAACCTGCTGTCACAGGGACATGGCTGGAGCGGACAGAACAGACAGAGGAACCAGGTCAGGAAGTAAAGCGTCAGAACACACCCCTGTCATTGATCTGTGGAGGCGGTAGGGAGGTCGCAGAGAGGACAGAAGCACACAGGCAGCCTCTGCCCTTGCTTTAAACTCTCACCCCCTCACCTCCACCTCCTCCTTGCCTCATCCCACCCCCTTTCCTTTCCTCCCCCGACTCCCAGCCCCAAAAGACACGAGCTGATTCAATCAGATTTGTCCGTTTTTTAAGGTCCTGACCCCTGTGCCTTCGGGAATGTGAACTTTTCCTGTTTATTGATGCTCGTCAGGCCAACGCTTGTGGATAACAGCTGTGTGTGTGTTTGTGAGAGAGAAACGAACTCCATCTGTGGATAGCTCCTGTTCAGCCAATCACAAGCCCCGTCTCTGCATTTCCCCCTCTGCCAGTCCAAGTTTCACACTTTATAAACACACAGTAACAGGTGTTTACTACCACCTCAAACATCCAAAGGAAAGAGATGGAAACCTGTTGGTTGACACCGGCCCTGGGTGAATACCTGTGACACCGGCCCTGGGTGAATACCTGTGACACCGGCCCTGGGTGAATACCTGTGACACCGGCCCTGGGTGAATACCTGTGACACCGGTCCTGGGTGAATACCTGTGACACCGGTCCTGGGTGAATACCTGTGACACCGGCCCTGGGTGAATACCTGTGACACCGGTCCTGGGTGAATACCTGTGACACCGGCCCTGGGTGAATACCTGTGACACCGGTCCTGGGTGAATACCCGTGACACCGGTCCTGGGTGAATACCCGTGACACCGGTCCTGGGTGAATACCTGTGACACTGGACCTGGGTGAATACCTGTGACCCCGGCCCTGGGTGAATACCTGTGACACCGGTCCTGGGTGAATACCTGTGACACTGGACCTGGGTGAATACCTGTGACACCGGTCCTGGGTGAATACCCGTGACACCGGTCCTGGGTGAATACCCGTGACACCGGTCCTGGGTGAATACCTGTGACACTGGACCTGGGCGAATACCTGTGACACCGGCCCTGGGTGAATACCTGTGACCCCGGTCCTGGGTGAATACCTGTGACACCGGCCCTGGGTGAATACCTGTGACACCGGTCCTGGGTGAATACCCGTGACACCGGTCCTGGGTGAATACCCGTGACACCGGTCCTGGGTGAATACCCGTGACACCGGTCCTGGGTGAATACCTGTGACACTGGACCTGGGTGAATACCTGTGACCCCGGCCCTGGGTGAATACCTGTGACACCGGTCCTGGGTGAATACCAGTGACACTGGACCTGGGTGAATACCTGTGACACCGGCCCTGGGTGAATACCTGTGACACCGGTCCTGGGTGAATACCTGTGACACCGGTCCTGGGTGAATACCTGTGACACCGGTCCTGGGTGAATACCTGTGACACCGGTACTGGGTGAATACCTGTGACACCGGTCCTGGGTGAATACCTGTGACACCGGTCCTGGGTGAATACCTGTGACCCCGGCCCTGGGTGAATACCTGTGACACGGGCCCTGGGCGAATACCTGTGACACCGGCCCTGGGTGAATACCTGTGACACCGGCCCTGGGTGAATACCTGTGACACCGGCCCTGGGTGAATACCTGTGACACCGGTCCTGGGTGAATACCTGTGACACCGGTCCTGGGTGAATACCTGTGACACCGGTCCTGGGTGAATACCTGTGACACCGGTCCTGGGTGAATACCTGTGACACCGGTCCTGGGTGAATACCTGTGACACCGGTCCTGGGTGAATACCTGTGACACCGGTCCTGGGCGAATACCTGTGACACCGGTCCTGGGTGAATACCTGTGACACCGGTCCTGGGCGAATACCTGTGACACCGGTCCTGGGCGAATACCTGTGACACCGGTCCTGGGCGAATACCTGTGCTCCTGCTGTCATGTGAGTGCTCCTGCTGTTGGCTGTTAGAGCTGAAGGCCTAACATGTGACAGGCAAGGAGGAACCCAGGCAGTCGAGGGGGGCAGTAGAGTCAGTCTGCTGTCAGCAGAACAGATTTATGACACCTCCTGTCACTTTGAACACTGCTCCTGTTTGCTTAATTAAAGACCCCTAACTACTTTACATGGCCTGGCTCAGCCCCTCAGCCCTCTGGTTCTCTATCCTGTCTCTCTGGCTCAACCCTCAGCCCTCTGGTTCTCTATCCTGTCTCAGCCCCTCAGCCCTCCGGTTCTCTACCCTGTCTCAGCCCCTCAGCCCTCTGGTTCTCTACCCTGTCTCAGCCCCTCAGCCCTCCGGTTCTCTACCCTGTCTCAGCCCCTCAGCCCTCTGGTTCTCTACCCTGTCTCAGCCCCTCAGCCCTCTGGTTCTCTACCCTGTCTCAGCCCCCAGCCCTCTGGTTCTCTACCCTGTCTCAGCCCCTCAGCCCTCTGGTTCTCTATCCTGTCTCTCTGGCTCAGCCCCTCAGCCATCTGGTTCTCTATCCTGCCTCTCTGGCTCAGCCCCTCAGCCCTCTGGTTCTCTATCTTGTCTCAGCCCCTCAGCCCTCTGGTTCTCTATCCTGTCTCAGCCCCTCAGCCCTCTGGTTCTCTATCCTGTCTCTCTGGCTCAGCCCCTCAGCCCTCTGGTTCTCTATCCTGTCTCTCTGGCTCAGCCCCTCAGCCCTCTGGTTCTCTATCCTGTCTCTCTGGCTCAGCCCCTCAGCCCTCTGGTTCTCTATCCTGTCTCAGCCCCTCAGCCATCTGGTTCTCCATCCTGTCTCTCTGGCTCAGCCCCTCAACCCTCAGGTTCTCTATCCTGTCTCTCTTGCTCAGCCTCTCAGCCCTCTGGTTCTCTACCCTGTCTCAGCCCCTCAGCCCTCTGGTTCTCTACCCTGTCTCTCTGTCTTCTCTACCCTGTCTCTCTTTCATCCCACATCCCTTCATCCCTCGCCCCTTCATCCCCATCCCTCCATTCTCCATTCCTTCATCCCCCATCCCTCCTCCCCCATCCCCTCAGCCCTCCATCCCCCATCCCTTCATCCTCTATCCCCCCATCCCTTCATCATTCATCGCCCCATCCCTTCATCCCCCATCCCTTCATCCCCTCATCCCCCATCCCCTCATCCTCTATCCCTTCATCCCCCATCCCTTCATACCTTCATCCCCCATCCCTTCATCCCCCATCCTCTATCCCTTCATCCCCTCATCCTTCATCCCCTCATCCCTTCATCCCCCATCCCTTCATCCCCCATCCCTTCATCCTCTATCCCTTCATCCTTCATCCCCCATCCCTCCATCCCTCCTCCCTTCATCCCCCATCCCTCCTCCCTTCATCCCCCATCCCCTCAGCCCTTCATCCCTCCATCCCCCATCCCTTCATCCTCTATCCCCCATCCCTTCATCCTTCATCGCCCCATCCCTTCATCCTTATTATCCTCTATTCCTTTATCCCCCATCCCCTCATCCTCTATCCCTTCATCCCCCATCCTTCATCCCCTCATCCTCTATCCCTTCATCCCCCATCCCTTCATCCCCCATCCCTTCATCCTCTATCCCTTCATCCCCATCCCTTCATCCCCCCCATCCCCTCATCCTCTATCCCTTCATCCCCCATCCCTTCGTCCCCCATCCCTTCATCCCCATCATCCCCCATACCTCCATCCCCTCATCCTCCATCCCTTCATCCCCATACCTTCATCCCCCATCCCCTCATCCTCCATCCCTTCATCCCCATACCTTCATCCCCCATCCCTCCATCCCCCATCCCTTCATCCCCCATCGTACATCATCCTCTACCTCATAGTCCAGCGTCAATCAGCACTCCTTCTAAACAAGTGGTGGGTGTGTTTTAGTAATTAACAATATTTAATAAATCAATGATTGTTCCTTTGAATGAACTGATGTAGTGAAGGTTAACTCATGGAAGGATGTTGCTATAATCAATATAAATGTAGTTCGCTGCACCATGTCATCTTTTAATAATTTGACTCTGTTTTATTCAAACCATGTTAAATGTGTTTCTGGTCTAGTTGGTGTACTATGGGAAATGTGGAATACCAAAGTCCTCTCTTTTTTCTGGTTTTAATGTTCCACAGCGACCCCTGGTGGAGGCGATTAGAACTGGGGGAAATGAAATCCGTTGTGAGTGGCTTGAAGAGAACTGGCCAGAGAAGGGCACTTACCTCCCGGTAACAACAACAACAGGATGACAGGTAAAACAAAGGAATATTCACACACAATACAAGTATTATAATAATATATAAATATTCTATGGGGGAGGGTCCATTGAGGTGGGGAGGGGAAATGTCCTAGGTGGCAAAGGTTCAGATGGATATAGTTATTTATCGCCGTAGTAACGAACCCACACCTCACAACCTATTCGACCCCAAACATGGTCAAAATGTTTACACCCTTCTTGTTTGCAGAGAGAATATTTAGCCGTTTTAAAACTCATTTCCTGTAATTCTCCACATTCTACTATGTGCTGTGTGTGTTTATATGACACCAGGGGTCGAAGCCCGACCAAGTTGGCCCTGTTCTGGTTCCGGACCGCCAGCAGAGTATGGGGGCTCAATATAGTAAGCAGATACACCCTAAGGCTGGATGGTCTATGTGCTTGTTAATTAAGAGAGTTGGACTAGTAACCGGAAGGTTGCAAGTTCAAATCCCCGAGCTGACAAGGTACAAATCTGTCGTTCTGCCCCTGAACAGGCAGTTAACCCACTGTTCCTAGGCCGTCATTGAAAATAAGAATATGTTCTTTAACTGACTTGCCTGGTTAAATAAAGGTAAAATAAAAAATTAAAACATGTAAATAATGATTCCCAGACAGGTTGAGTCTGTAATACAGACATCCCCCACCTCCAGGCTTTTTGTGGCCAGAGCAGGCCTGAGTCCTCATCTAGGCCCCAGCCTGTATCCTCATCTAGGCCCCAGCCTGTATCCTCATCTAGGCCCCAGCCTGTATCCTCATCTAGGCCCCAGCCTGTATCCTCATCTAGGCCCCAGCCTGTATCCTCATCTAGGCCCCAGCCTGTATCCTCATCTAGGCCCCAGCCTGTATCCTCATCTAGGCCCCAGCCTGTATCCTCATCTAGGCCCCAGCCTGTATCCTCATCTAGGCCCCAGCCTGTATCCTCATCTAGGCCCCAGCCTGTATCCTCATCTAGGCCCCAGCCTGTATCCTCAGCTAGGCCCCAGCCTGTATCCTCATCTAGGCCCCAGCCTGTATCCTCATCTAGGCCCCAGCCTGTGTCCTCATCTAGGCCCCAGCCTGTGTCCTCATCTAGGCCCCAGCCTGTATCCTCATCTAGGCCCCAGCCTGTATCCTCATCTAGGCCCCAGCCTGTATCCTCATCTAGGCCCCAGCCTGTGTCCTCATCTAGGCCCCAGCCTGTGTCCTCATCTAGGCCCCAGCCTGTGTCCTCATCTAGGCCCCAGCCTGTGTCCTCATCTAGGCCCCAGCCTGTGTCCTCATCTAGGCCCCAGCCTGTGTCCTCATCTAGACCCCAGCCTGTATCCTCATCTAGGCCCCAGCCTGTATCCTCATCTAGGCCCCAGCCTGTGTCCTCATCTAGGCCCCAGCCTGTATCCTCATCTAGACCCCAGCCTGTGTCCTCATCTAGACCCCAGCCTGTATCCTCATCTAGACCCCAGCCTGTATCCTCATCTAGACCCCAGCCTGTATCCTCATCTAGACCCCAGCCTGTATCCTCATCTAGACCCCAGCCTGTGTCCTCATCTAGACCCCAGCCTGTATCCTCATCTAGACCCCAGCCTGTGTCCTCATCTAGACCCCAGCCTGTATCCTCATCTAGACCCCAGCCTGTGTCCTCATTTAGGACCCCAGCCTGTGTCCTCATCTAGACCCCAGCCTGTGTCCTCATCTAGGCCCCAGCCTGTGTCCTCATCTAGGCCCCAGCCTGTATCCTCATCTAGACCCCAGCCTGTGTCCTCATCTAGGCCCCAGCCTGTGTCCTCATCTAGGCCCCAGCCTGTGTCCTCATCTAGACCCCAGCCTGTGTCCTCATCTAGACCCCAGCCTGTGTCCTCATCTAGACCCCAGCCTGTATCCTCATCTAGGCCCCAGCCTGTATCCTCATCTAGGCCCCAGCCTGTATCCTCATCTAGGCCCCAGCCTGTATCCTCATCTAGGCCCCAGCCTGAGTCCTCATCTAGGCCCCAGCCTGTGTCCTCATCTAGGCCCCAGCCTGTGTCCTCATCTAGGCCCCAGCCTGTGTCCTCATCTAGGCCCCAGCCTGTGTCCTCATCTAGGCCCCAGCCTGTGTCCTCATCTAGGCCCCAGCCTGTGTCCTCATCTAGACCCCAGCCTGTGTCCTCATCTAGACCCCAGCCTGTGTCCTCATCTAGGCCCCAGCCTGTGTCCTCATCTAGACCCCAGCCTGTGTCCTCATCTAGGCCCCAGCCTGTATCCTCATCTAGGCCCCAGCCTGTATCCTCATCTGGGGCCTGTGTCCTCATCTGGGCCCCAGCCTGTGTCCTCATCTGGGCCCCAGCCTGTATCCTCATCTGGGCCCCAGCCTGTGTCCTCATCTGGGCCCCAGCCTGTGTCCTCATCTGGGCCCCAGCCTGTATCCTCATCTGGGCCCCAGCCTGTATCCTCATCTAGGCCCCAGCCTGTGTCCTCATCTAGACCCCAGCCTGTATCCTCATCTAGGCCCCAGCCTGAATCCTCATCTAGGCCCCAGCCTGAATCCTCATCTAGGACCCCAGCCTGTGTCCTCATCTAGGCCCCAGCCTGTGTCCTCATTTAGGACCCCAGCCTGTGTCCTCATCTAGGCCCCAGCCTGTATCCTCATTTAGGACCCCAGCCTGTGTCCTCATCTAGGCCCCAGCCTGTGTCCTCATCTAGACCCCAGCCTGTATCCTCATCTAGGCCCCAGCCTGTATCCTCATCTAGGCCCCAGCCTGTGTCCTCATCTAGACCCCAGCCTGTGTCCTCATCTGGGCCCCAGCCTGTATCCTCATTTAGGACCCCAGCCTGTGTCCTCATCTGGGCCCCAGCCTGTATCCTCATCTGGGCCCCAGCCTGTATCCTCATCTAGGCCCCAGCCTGTATCCTCATCTAGGCCCCAGCCTGTATCCTCATCTAGGCCCCAGCCTGTGTCCTCATCTAGGCCCCAGCCTGTATCCTCATCTAGACCCCAGCCTGTATCCTCATCTGGGCCCCAGCCTGTATCCTCATCTAGACCCCAGCCTGTGTCCTCATCTAGACCCCAGCCTGTGTCCTCATCTAGGCCCCAGCCTGTGTCCTCATCTAGGCCCCATCTAGGCCCCAGCCTGAATCCTCATCTAGACCCCAGCCTGTGTCCTCAGCTAGGCCCCAGCCTGTATCCTCATCTAGGCCCCAGCCTGAATCCTCATCTAGACCCCAGCCTGTGTCCTCATCTAGGCCCCAGCCTGTGTCCTCATCTAGGCCCCAGCCTGTGTCCTCATCTAGGCCCCAGCCTGAGTCCTCATCTAGACCCCAGCCTGTATCCTCATCTGGACCCCAGCCTGTATCCTCATCTGGGCCCCAGCCTGTGTCCTCATCTAGGCCCCAGCCTGTGTCCTCATCTAGACCCCAGCCTGTATCCTCATCTAGACCCCAGCCTGAATCCTCATCTAGACCCCAGTCTGAGTCCTCATCTAGACCCCAGCCTGTATCCTCATCTAGGCCCCAGCCTGTGTCCTCATCTAGGCCCCAGCCTGTGTCCTCATCTAGACCCCAGCCTGTGTCCTCATCTAGGCCCCAGCCTGTATCCTCATCTAGGCCCCAGTCTGTGTCCTCATCTAGACCCCAACCTGTATCCTCATCTAGGCCCCAGTCTGTGTCCTCATCTAGACCCCAGCCTGTATCCTCATCTAGACCCCAGCCTGTGTCCTCATCTAGGCCCCAGCCTGAATCCTCATCTAGGCCCCAACCTGAGTCCTCATCTAGGCCCCAGCCTGTGTCCTCATCTAGGCCCCAGCCTGTGTCCTCATCTGGGCCCCAGCCTGTATCCTCATCTAGACCCCAGCCTGTATCCTCATCTAGACCCCAGCCTGTATCCTCATCTAGGCCCCAGCCTGTATCCTCATCTAGACCCCAGCCTGTGTCCTCATCTAGACCCCAGCCTGTGTCCTCATCTAGGCCCCAACCTGTGTCCTCATCTAGACCCCAACCTGTATCCTCATCTAGGCCCCAGTCTGTGTCCTCATCTAGACCCCAACCTGTATCCTCATCTAGGCCCCAGTCTGTGTCCTCATCTAGGCCCCAGCCTGTATCCTCATTTAGGCCCCAGCCTGTATCCTCATCTAGACCCCAGCCTGTATCCTCATCTAGACCCCAGCCTGTGTCCTCATCTAGACCCCAGCCTGTGTCCTCATCTAGACCCCAGCCTGTGTCCTCATCTAGGCCCCAGCCTGTGTCCTCATCTAGGCCCCAGCCTGTATCCTCATCTAGACCCCAGCCTGTATCCTCATCTAGGCCCCAGCCTGTATCCTCATCTAGGCCCCAGCCTGTATCCTCATCTAGGCCCCAGCCTGTATCCTCATCTAGACCCCAGCCTGTATCCTCATCTAGACCCCAGCCTGTGTCCTCATCTAGACCCCAGCCTGTATCCTCATCTAGGCCCCAGCCTGTGTCCTCATCTAGGCCCCAGCCTGTATCCTCATCTAGGCCCCAGCCTGTGTCCTCATCTAGGCCCCAGCCTGTATCCTCATCTAGGCCCCAGCCTGTGTCCTCATCTAGACCCCAGCCTGTATCCTCATCTAGGCCCCAGTCTGAGTCCCAAATGGAACCTTATTACCTATATAGCGCACTACTTTTATCCCATAGGGCTCCATTTGGGACACATATCTAGGCTGGGTGATACACCGGCCGTCTCTCCCGACAGATCAGGCCGTCTCTCCCGACAGATCAGGCCGTCTCTCCCGACAGATCAGGCCGGGAGGGTTTTCTTCTGTGATTGTGGTCTGACCTTAGAATGGCCGTCATCATTCAGGGTCAGGACTCTGTGTCGTTGGGAAAGAGCTTGTCAGTCAGAATGTCACTGTAAAGTCGACAGCGGTTGTAATCAGCATGTGACAAATGAAATGTGGTGACTAGAAGTCCCATCAGAGGAATCCCTATCAGCTGTTGATTGGTAGTAATGTATTATATTGTTTTGTTGAAAACCACATGATCAAAAGTTGAATTACTTTTCAGACATTTTTGAATGTATACATTTATTTACAACACCTCTATGATACATTCCCACACGAATCAGACCCAGGTCACTGGTTTAGTAGATAAAGCTTTGGTATTAAATAGGTTTCATCACGTGGTTAAAAGCATCCCAGAATGCAGCAGGACACATTCTAAAAACAGATGACATCAAAGCCTTACAAAAGGACATCGTTTTGGAAGAGAGTGTGCAAAAAGACTGGTTATGAAAAAATGAAAAAAGCTTTGTTCCAAAATCTAAAACAGGAAATGCAGTCATTCAAACTGGACAGGCCAGTTACAGTCAACACAAACATACCTCAACATTGGGTTCGCATCCCTAATGGCACCCTATTCCCTACACAGTGCACTACTTTAGAGCAGGGCCCTATGGAACCCTATTCCCTACGTAGTGCACTACTTTAGAGCAGGGCCCTATGGAACCCTATTCCCTACGTAGTGCACTACTTTAGAGCAGAGCTCTATGGAACCCTATTCCCTACGTAGTGCACTACTTTAGAGCAGGGCCCTATGGACCCCTATTCCCTACGTAGTGCACTACTTTAGAGCAGGGCCCGATGGAACCCTGTGCACTACTTTAGAGCAGAGCTCTATGGAACCCTATTCCCTACGTAGTGCACTACTTTAGAGCAGGGCCCTATGGACCCCTATTCCCTACGTAGTGCACTACTTTAGAGCAGGGCCCTATGGAACCCTATTCCCTACGTAGTGCACTACTTTAGAGCAGGGCCCTATGGACCCCTATTCCCTACGTAGTGCACTACTTTAGAGCAGGGCCCTATGGACCCCTATTCCCTACGTAGTGCACTACTTTAGAGCAGGGCCCTATGGACCCCTATTCCCTACGTAGTGCACTACTTTAGAGCAGGGCCCTATGGACCCCTATTCCCTACGTAGTGCACTACTTTAGAGCAGGGCCCTATGGACCCCTATTCCCTACGTAGTGCACTACTTTAGAGCAGGGCCCGATGGAACCCTATTCCCTACGTAGTGCACTACTTTAGAGCAGGGCCCATTGGGTAGTGCCCTGTATAGGGAATGAAGCCATTTGGGACACAAGCCAATAACAGGATTCTCTGTTCCCTTTCTCTCATCATTGGTTTATTCCTCCGGAAAGGAACAAGGGACACTTTTTGGTCAGCTGTTACTTTGTAACAATCTTTTTAAGTGTGTCAGAATGATCACTATTCTAATGTATTCTACTATTTAATAGGCTAAACTCAAAATACAAGGCAGCATATATGACAAAATGAAGCTAAATTAATTATATAACACCTCCAAAAAAAAAAAGCCAAGATCCTAAAAAGTCCACATCCGCACATTAAAACGACCCAGAAAATAAGATCCATGCAACAAAAACACACAACTAAAAGACAGGAAACCTTAAGATTCTTTCTGTACAGCTGCCGCTGTACGATGGTTTAAATACACAGTCAGAATAAATGTCATAAATATAGTGAGTTGATGGTTCATTTAAAAAGACAGATGCTCCCAGCGTGAATAGAATTAGACCCCCAGGACAGTTAAAAAAAACACCAGCAGAACAGTTCCACAGCATCGTTCTCCATAGAATGGATGGTCTGACACGTCAGTAGTTACTGATATGGATGTTGGAGCAGTCAGTAGCCACTGATATGGATGTTGGAGCAGTCAGTAGTTACTGATATGGATGTTGGAGCCGTCAGTAGTCACTGATATGGATGTTGGAGCCGTCAGTAGTCACTGATATGGATGTTGGAGCAGTCAGTAGTCACTGATATGGATGTTGGAGCAGTCAGTAGTTACTGATATGGATGTTGGAGCCGTCAGTAGTCACTGATATGGATGTTGGAGCCGTCAGTAGTCACTGATATGGATGTTGGAGCCGTCAGTAGTTACTGATATGGATGTTGGAGCCGTCAGTAGTTACTGATATGGATGTTGGAGCAGTCAGTAGTTACTGATATGGATGTTGGAGCCGTCAGTAGTCACTGATATGGATGTTGGAGCAGTCAGTAGTCACTGATATGGATGTTGGAGCAGTCAGTAGTCACTGATATGGATGTTGGAGCAGTCAGTAGTTACTGATATGGATGTTGGAGCAGTCAGTAGTCACTGATATGGATGTTGGAGCAGTCAGTAGTTACTGATATGGATGTTGGAGCCGTCAGTAGTTACTGATATGGATGTTGGAGCAGTCAGTAGTCACTGATATGGATGTTGGAGCAGTCAGTAGTCACTGATATGGATGTTGGAGCAGTCAGTAGTCACTGATATGGATGTTGGAGCAGTCAGTAGTCACTGATATGGATGTTGGAGCCGTCAGTAGTTACTGATATGGATGTTGGAGCAGTCAGTAGTCACTGATATGGATGTTGGAGCAGTCAGTAGTCACTGATATGGATGGTGGAGCAGTCAGTAGTCACTGATATGGATGTTGGAGCAGTCAGTAGTTACTGATATGGATGTTGGAGCCGTCAGTAGTCACTGATATGGATGTTGGAGCAGTCAGTAGTCACTGATATGGATGTTGGAGCAGTCAGTAGTCACTGATATGGATGTTGGAGCAGTCAGTAGTCACTGATATGGATGTTGGAGCAGTCAGTAGTCACTGATATGGATGTTGGAGCAGTCAGTAGTCACTGATATGGATGTTGGAGCCGTCAGTAGTCACTGATATGGATGTTGGAGCAGTCAGTAGTTACTGATATGGATGTTGGAGCAGTCAGTAGTTACTGATATGGATGTTGGAGCAGTCAGTAGTTACTGATATGGATGGTGGAGCAGTCAGTAGTCACTGATATGGATGTTGGAGCCGTCAGTAGTCACTGATATGGATGTTGGAGCCGTCAGTAGTTACTGATATGGATGGTGGAGCAGTCAGTAGTCACTGATATGGATGTTGGAGCCGTCAGTAGTCACTGATATGGATGTTGGAGCCGTCAGTAGTTACTGATATGGATGTTGGAGCCGTCAGTAGTTACTGATATGGATGGTGGAGCAGTCAGTAGTTACTGATATGGATGTTGGAGCCGTCAGTAGTTACTGATATGGATGTTGGAGCCGTCAGTAGTTACTGATATGGATGGTGGAGCAGTCAGTAGTTACTGATATGGATGTTGGAGCAGTCAGTAGTTACTGATATGGATGTTGGAGCAGTCAGTAGTTACTGATATGGATGTTGGAGCAGTCAGTAGTTACTGATATGGATGTTGGAGCAGTCAGTAGTCACTGATATGGATGTTGGAGCAGTCAGTAGTTACTGATATGGATGTTGGAGCAGTCAGTAGTTACTGATATGGATGTTGGAGCAGTCAGTAGTTACTGATATGGATGTTGGAGCAGTCAGTAGCCACTGATATGGATGTTGGAGCAGTCAGTAGTCACTGATATGGATGTTGGAGCCGTCAGTAGTCACTGATATGGATGGTGGAGCAGTCAGTAGTTACTGATATGGATGTTGGAGCAGTCAGTAGTTACTGATATGGATGTTGGAGCCGTCAGTAGTCACTGATATGGATGTTGGAGCCGTCAGTAGTCACTGATATGGATGTTGGAGCAGTCAGTAGTCACTGATATGGATGTTGGAGCCGTCCTTCCTGAATTGTTGACTGATTACCTGGTCCGTCCCAAAAAGCCTATTCCCATTCTAGTGCACTACTGTTGGCCAGGGCCCATAATGCACTACTGTTGGCCAGGGCCCATAATGCACTACTGTTGGCCAGGGCCCATAATGCACTACTGTTGGCCAGGACCCACCGTGCTCTGGTCAACAGTAGAGCACTACAGAAGGAAACCCATCCATGGCACCAGCCAGCAGTCTCCTGGACTGGTCATTACATGGCACTGTAGGTAGCAGCAGTCAGAACCGGCCTCCGCTTCCCTTTGATCTTCAGAGATCCATAACGGGCCTGTTGGACAGAACAGATTATTTATCACCATCAGACTGGTATAACTCTGACCTAGTTAATATACGATAACAAGCATTACAGCCTCCTGAAACAGACCATCAGACTGGTATAACTGACCTAGTTAATATACGATAACAAGCATTACAGCCTCCTGAAACAGACCATCAGACTGGTATAACTCTGACCTAGTTAATATACGATAACAAGCATTACAGCCTCCTGAAACAGACCATCAGACTGGTATAACTCTGACCTAGTTAATATACGATAACAAGCATTACAGCCTCCTGAAACAGACCATCAGACTGGTATAACTCTGACCTAGTTAATATATGATAACAAGCATTACAGCCTCCTGAAACAGACCATCAGACTGGTATAACTCTGACCTAGTTAATATACGATAACAAGCATTACAGCCTCCTGAAACAGACCATCAGACTGGTATAACTCTGACCTAGTTAATATACGATAACAAGCATTACAGCCTCCTGAAACAGACCATCAGACTGGTATAACTCTGACCTAGTTAATATACGATAACAAGCATTACAGCCTCCTGAAACAGACCATCAGACTGGTATAACTCTGACCTAGTTAATATACGATAACAAGCATTACAGCCTCCTGAAACAGACCATCAGACTGGTATAACTCTGACCTAGTTAATATACGATAACAAGCATTACAGCTTCCTGAAACAGACCATCAGACTGGTATAACTCTGACCTAGTTAATATACGATAACAAGCATTACAGCCTCCTGAAACAGACCATCAGACTGGTATAACTCTGACCTAGATAACAAGCATTACAGCCTCCTGAAACAGACCATCAGACTGGTATAACTCTGACCTAGTTAATATACGATAACAAGCATTACAGCCTCCTGAAACAGACCATCAGACTGGTATAACTCTGACCTAGTTAATATACGATAACAAGCATTACAGCCTCCTGAAACAGAACAGACCATCAGACTGGTATAACTCTGACCTAGTTAATATACGATAACAAGCATTACAGCCTCCTGAAACAGACCATCAGACTGGTATAACTCTAACCCTAACCCTACATTATCACAGCACAGTGGCTATATGCCTGGTCTAATACATTATCACAGCACAGTGGCTATATGCCTGGCCTAATACATTATCACAGCACAGTGGCTATATGCCTGGTCTAATACATTATCACAGAGTAGTGGCTATATGCCTGCCTGGTACTATATTTAATTATCACAGCATAGTGGCTATATGCCTGGTAATACATTATCTAATACATTATCACAGCACAGTGGCTATATGCCTGGTCTAATACATTATCACAGCACAGTGGCTATATGCCTGGTCTAATACATTATCACAGCACAGTGGCTATATGCCTGGTCTAATACATTATTATCTAATACATTATCACAGCATAGTGGCTATATGCCTGGTCTAATACATTATCACAGCAGTGGCTATATGCCTGGTCTAATACATTATCAGTGGCTATATGCCTGGTCTAATACATTATCACAGCACAGTGGCTATATGCCTGGCCTGGCTATATGCCTGGCCTAATACATTATCACAGCATAGTGGCTATATGCCTGGTCTAATACATTATCACAGCATAGTGGCTATATGCCTGGTCTAATACATTATCACAGCATAGTGGCTATATGCCTGGTCTAATACATTATCACAGCATAGTGGCTATATGCCTGGTCTAATACATTATCACAGCATAGTGGCTATATGCCTGGTCTAATACATTATCACAGCATAGTGGCTATATGCCTGGTCTAATACAGAATAGTGGCTATATGCCTGGTCTAATACAGAATAGTGGCTATATGCCTGGTCTAATACATTATCACAGCATAGTGGCTATATGGTCTGGCCTAATACATTATCACAGCATATTGTCTGGCCTAATACATTATCACAGCATATTGTCTGGCCTAATACATTATCACAGCATAGTGGCTATATGCCTGGCCTAATACATTATCACAGCATAGTGGCTATATGTCTGGCCTAATACATTATCACAGCATAGTGGCTATATGCCTGGCCTAATACATTATCACAGCATAGTGGCTATATGCCTGGCCTAATACATTATCACAGCATAGTGGCTATATGCCTGGCCTAATACATTATCACAGCATAGTGGCTATATGCCTGGCCTAATACATTATCACAGCATAATGGCTATATGCCTGGCCTAATACATTATCACAGAATAGTGGCTATATGCCTGGCCTAATACATTATCACAGCATATTGTCTGGCCTAATACATTATCACAGCATAGTGGCTATATGCCTGGCCTAATACATTATCACTGCATGGTGGCTATATGCCTGGCCTAATACATTATCGCAGCATAGCGGCTATGTGCCTGGTCTAATACATTATCACAGCATGGTGGCTATATGCCTGGCCTAATACATTATCACAGCACAGTGGCTATATGCCTGGCCTAATACATTATCACAGTGGCTATATGCCTGGCCTAATACATTATCACAGCATAGTGACTATATGCCTGGTCTAATACATTATCACAGCATAGTGACTATATGCCTGGCCTAATACATTATCACAGCGGCTATATGCCTGGCCTAATACATTATCACAGCATAGTGACTATATGCCTGGTCTAATACAATATCACAGCATAGTGGCTATATGTCTGGCCTAATACATTATCACAGCATATTGTCTGGCCTAATACATTATCACAGCACAGTGGCTATATGCCTGGCCTAATACATTATCACAGCATAGTGGCTATATGCCTGGCCTAATACATTATCACAGCATAGTGGCTATATGCCTGGCCTAATACATTATCACAGCATAGTGGCTATATGTCTGGCCTAATACATTATCACAGCACAGTGGCTATATGCCTGGCCTAATACATTATCACAGCACAGTGGCTATATGCCTGGCCTAATACATTATCACAGCACAGTGGCTATATGCCTGGCCTAATACATTATCACAGTGGCTATATGCCTGGCCTAATACATTATCACAGTGGCTATATGCCTGGCCTAATACATTATCACAGCACAGTGGCTATATGCCTGGCCTAATACATTATCACAGCACAGTGGCTATATGCCTGGCCTAATACATTATCGCAGCATAGTGGCTATATGCCTGGTCTAATACATTATCACAGCATAGTGGCTATATGCCTGGCCTAATACATTATTATAAAGTGTGTTGTATTCAGACAGACATCTTTACAGTGTGTTATATTCAGACAGACATCTTTACAGTGTGTTGTATTCAGACAGACATCTTTACAGTGTGTTGTATTCAGACAGACATCTTTACAGTGTGTTGTATTCAGACAGACATCTTTACAGTGTGTTGTATTCAGACAGACATCTTTACAGTGTGTTATATTCAGACAGACATCTTTACAGTGTGTTATATTCAGACAGACATCTTTACAGTGTGTTATATTCAGACAGACATCTTTACAGTGTGTTGTATTCAGACAGACATCTTTACAGTGTGTTATATTCAGACAGACATCTTTACAGTGTGTTATATTCAGACAGACATCTTTACAGTGTGTTATATTCAGACAGACATCTTTACAGTGTGTTATATTCAGACAGACATCTTTACAGTGTGTTATATTCAGACAGACATCTTTACAGTGTGTTGTATTCAGACAGACATCTTTACAGTGTGTTATATTCAGACAGACATCTTTACAGTGTGTTATATTCAGACAGACATCTTTACAGTGTGTTATATTCAGACAGACATCTTTACAGTGTGTTGTATTCAGACAGACATCTTTACAGTGTGTTATATTCAGACAGACATCTTTACAGTGTGTTGTATTCAGACAGACATCTTTACAGTGTGTTATATTCAGACAGACATCTTTACAGTGTGTTATATTCAGACAGACATCTTTACAGTGTGTTGTATTCAGACAGACATCTTTACAGTGTGTTGTATTCAGACAGACATCTTTACAGTGTGTTATATTCAGACAGACATCTTTACAGTGTGTTATATTCAGACAGACATCTTTACAGTGTGTTGTATTCAGACAGACATCTTTACAGTGTGTTGTATTCAGACAGACATCTTTACAGTGTGTTGTATTCAGACAGACATCTTTACAGTGTGTTATATTCAGACAGACATCTTTACAGTGTGTTATATTCAGACAGACATCTTTACAGTGCGTTATATTCAGACAGACATCTTTACAGTGTGTTGTATTCAGACTTACATCTTTGCGGGCTTTAGAGCGCACGATCTTGACACTCTGGGACCTCCTCAGACCTCTCTGGGTGACAGCCTCGTCCTCTGAGAAGAGTTGTTCCCCCTCCTCGTCTGTCCTGTCCTCCTGATCATAGGCATAGTACTCTGGGGAGACATGTCCCTATCAGTTAGACAGGGTACTCTGGGGAGACATGTCCCTATCAGTTAGACAGGGTACTCTGGGGAGACATGTCCCTATCAGTTAGACAGGGTACTCTGGGGAGACATGTCCCTATCAGTTAGACAGGGTACTCTGGGGAGACATGTCCCTATCAGTTAGACAGGGTACTCTGGGGAGACACGTCCATATCAGTTAGACATGTCCCTATCAGTTAGACAGGGTACTCTGGGGAGACATGTCCCTATCAGTTAGACAGGGTACTCTGGGGAGACATGTCCCTATCAGTTAGACAGGGTACTCTGGGCAGACATGTCCCTATCAGTTAGACAGGGTACTCTGGGCAGACATGTCCCTATCAGTTAGACAGGGTACTCTGGGGAGAGATGTCCCTATCAGTTAGACAGGGTACTCTGGGGAGACATGTCCCTATCAGTTAGACAGGGTACTCTGGGGAGACAAGTCCATATCAGTTAGACATGTCCACATCAGTTAGACATAGTACTCTGGGGAGACATGTCCCTATCAGTTAGACATAGTACTCTGGGGAGACATGTCCCTATCAGTTAGACAGGGTACTCTGGGGAGACATGTCCCTATCAGTTAGACATAGTACTCTGGGGAGACATGTCCCTATCAGTTAGACATAGTACTCTGGGGAGACATGTCCCTATCAGTTAGACATAGTACTCTGGGGAGACATGTCCCTATCAGTTAGACATAGTACTCTGGGGAGACATGTCCCTATCAGTTAGACATAGTACTCTGGGGAGACACGTCCATATCAGTTAGACAGGGTACTCTGGGGAGACACGTCCATATCAGTTAGACATGTCCATATCAGTTAGACAGGGTACTCTGGGGAGACATGTCCATATCAGTTAGACAGGGTACTCTGGGGAGACATGTCCATATCAGTTAGACATGTCCATATCAGTTAGACAGGGTACTCTGGAGAGACATGTCCATATCAGTTAGACAGGGTACAACTAAACCAGAAGAAGGTTATCTTGGTCTTCTGACCAGACTCCTAGGTCGTGTCCTCATGGTAGAAGTGCTGAGTCCGAGGGGGGCTGACTGACATTCTGACTGGTGTGTTGGAGAGAGAGAGAGAGACCGGCTGCCTGGGGACAGAGCCAATCACTGGGGACGGAGCCAATCACTGGGGACGGAGCCAATCACTGGGGACGGAGCCAATCACTGGGGACAGAGCCAATCACTGGGGACGGAGCCAATCACTGGGGACGGAGCCAATCACTGGGGACAGAGCCAATCACTGGGGACGGAGCCAATCACTGGGGACGGAGCCAATCACTGGGGACGGAGCCAATCACTGGGGACAGAGCCAATCACTGGGGATGAATTCCACAGCTGAGGCCACAACAACCAACGGTGTTATCCCCTAACAGATATAACATACACTACATGACCTAAAGTATGTGTAAACTGTGCAGGACAGTCAAGTTCTTCCACACTGATCTCCACAAACCATTTCTGATTGGACCTCACTGGGCTATGACCCCTACTAACTGACTGGGGCTGTTCTGTAATATCATCACTGGGCTATGACCCCTACTAACTGACTGGGGCTGTTCTGTAATACCATCACTGGGCTATGACCCCTACTAACTGACTGGGGCTGTTCTGTAATACCATCACTGGGCTATGACCCCTACTAACTGACTGGGGCTGTTCTGTAATATCATCACTGGGCTATGACCCCTACTAACTGACTGGGGCTGTTCTGTAATATCATCACTGGGCTATGACCCCTACTAACTGACTGGGGCTGTTCTGTAATACCATCACTGGGCTATGACCCCTACTAACTGACTGGGGCTGTTCTGTAATATCACTGGGCTATGACCCCTACTAGCTGACTGGGGATGTTCTGTAATATCATCACTGGGCTATGACCCCTACTAACTGACTGGGGCTGTTCTGTAATATCACTGGGCTATGACCCCTACTAGCTGACTGGGGCTGTTCTGTAATACCATCACTGGGCTACGACCCCTACTAACTGACTGGGGCTGTTCTGTAATACCATCACTGGGCTACGACCCCTACTAACTGACTGGGGCTGTTCTGTAATATCACTGGGCTATGACCCCTACTAACTGACTGGGGCTGTTCTGTAATACCATCACTGGGCTACGACCCCTACTAACTGACTGGGGCTGTTTTGTAATACCATCACTGGGCTACGATCCCTACTAACTGACTGGGGCTGTTCTGTTCTGTAATACCATCACTGGGCTATGACCCCTACTAACTGACTGGGGCTGTTCTGTAATATCATCACTGGGCTATGACCCCTACTAACTGACTGGGGCTGTTCTGTAATATCACTGGGCTATGACCCCTACTAACTGACTGGGGCTGTTCTGTAATATCACTGGGCTATGACCCCTACTAACTGACTGGGGCTGTTCTGTAATATCATCACTGGGCTACGACCCCTACTAACTGACTGGGACTGGTATGTGTTGTGAGTCACGACAGCTGCCATTCTACCAGCCTCCACCAGGGGGCAGCAGTAACATAGTAACAGCCCCCAGTCCTCCTCTCCTTTGTTCCTGTAGTCACATCTGCTCTCCATTCTAGAAAGATCCTTGGGATCTGGAGCCACTAGTAACTCTACAGGGCTGTTCATATTTGTTTGAGAATTTAAACTTTCTGCAACCTAAGAATTTTTTTTTTTTTTATGCTAGCCTTCACACAGTCCAAGGCAAACTGGTATCAGATGAAGCTATTGAGCCCTATTGGTTGACAGCTGTTTTAGGAGAAATATCTAATTCTCCACATCAGATATAATTTTCCTAGTAGGACAAAGGTGAGGAGCCCATTCCATTCATCCCACTAATGACCTATTTATGTGTCTTCCAGCATACATCTGACTGGTCATGGCTGAGCTAGTCCAGAACAGCCCAGAACAGTCCAGCCCAGCCCAGAACAGTCCAGCCCAGAGCAGCCCAGAGCAGTCCAGCCCAGAGCAGTCCAGCCCAGAGCAGTCCAGCCCAGAGCAGTCCAGCCCAGAGCAGACCAGCCCAGAGCAGACCAGCCCAGAGCAGTCCAGCCCAGAGCAGTCCAGCCCAGAGCAGTCCAGCCCAGAACAGTCCAGCCCAGAGCAGTCCAGCCCAGAACAGTCCAGCCCAGAGCAGTCCAGCCCAGAGCAGTCCAGCCCAGAGCAGCCCAGAGCAGTCCAGCCCAGAGCAGTCCAGCCCAGAGCAGTCCAGCCCAGAGCAGTCCAGCCCAGAGCAGTCCAGCCCAGAGCAGTCCAGCCCAGAGCAGTCCAGCCCAGAGCAGTCCAGCCCAGCAGTCCAGCCCAGAGCAGTCCAGAGCAGCCCAGAGCAGTCCAGAGCAGTCCAGCCCAGAGCAGTCCAGCCCAGAGCAGTCCAGCCCAGAGCAGTCCAGCCCAGAGCAGTCCAGCCCAGAGCAGTCCAGCCCAGAGCAGTCCAGCCCAGAACAGTCCAGCCCAGAGCAGTCCAGCCCAGAGCAGTCCAGCCCACTTGCGTGATGACGAGTAATGTGACTATCCCTCCCTGAGAACAGAACCAACCAACCCCTCCCTGTACTGATCAACCTGAGGAGAACAGAACCAACCAGAACCCTGTACTGATCCTCTGTCAACCTGAGGAGAACAGAACCAACCCCTCCCTGTACTGATCCTCTGTCAACCTGAGGAGAACAGAACCAACCCCTCCCTGTACTGATCCTCTGTCAACCTGAGGAGAACAGAACCAACCCCTCCCTGTACTGATCAACCTGAGGAGAACAGAACCAACCCCTCCCTGTACTGATCAACCTGAGGAGAACAGAACCAACCCCTCCCTGTACTGATCCTCTGTCAACCTGAGGAGAACAGAACCAACCCCTCCCTGTACTGATCAACCTGAGTAGAACAGAACCAACCCCTCCCTGTACTGATCCTCTGTCAACCTGAGGAGAACAGAACCAACCCCTCCCTGTACTGATCAACCTGAGTAGAACAGAACCAACCCCTCCCTGTACTGATCCTCTGTCAACCTGAGGAGACACTACATAGGGAATAGGGTGCAGAATGGAACCACCACATCTGAGCTTGCAGCTGGTCACACTACATAGGGAATAGGGTGCACTACATAGGGAATAGGGTGCACTACATAGGGAATAGGGTGCACTACATAGGGAATAGGGTGCACTACATAGGGAATAGGGTGCAGAACGGTTGTCTAGCAGTGATCAACAACCAATTCGAAAGAGCATGAAGCAGTTTGAAAATAATAGAAATGGGCAAATGTTGTACAATCCAGGTGTGCAAAGCTCTGAGAGACGAACAGCTGGACTCACTGCCACAGCTCTGAGAGACTAACAGCTGGAATCACTGCCAAAGCTCTTAGAGACGAACAGCTGGAATCACTGCCAAAGCTCTTAGAGACGAACAGCTGGACTCACTGCCACAGCTCTGAGAGACGAACAGCTGGAATCACTGCCAAAGCTCTTAGAGACTAACAGCTGGAATCACTGCCGAAGCTCTGAGAGACGAACAGCTGGAATCACTGCCAAAGCTCTTAGAGACGAACAGCTGGAATCACTGCCACAGCTCTGAGAGACGAACAGCTGGAATCACTGCCAAAGCTCTGAGAGACGAACAGCTGGAATCACTGCCAAAGCTCTTAGAGACGAACAGCTGGAATCACTGCCACAGCTCTTAGAGACGAACAGCTGGAATCACTGCCAAAGCTCTGAGAGACGAACAGCTGGAATCACTGCCAAAGCTCTGAGAGACGAACAGCTGGAATCACTGCCAAAGCTCTGAGAGACTAACAGCTGGAATCACTGCCAAAGCTCTTAGAGACGAACAGCTGGAATCACTGCCAAAGCTCTTAGAGACGAACAGCTGGAATCACTGCCAAAGCTCTGAGAGACGAACAGCTGGAATCACTGCCAAAGCTCTTAGAGACGAACAGCTGGAATCACTGCCAAAGCTCTGAGAGACGAACAGCTGGAATCACTGCCAAAGCTCTGAGAGACTAACAGCTGGAATCACTGCCAAAGCTCTTAGAGACTAACAGCTGGAATCACTGCCAAAGCTCTTAGAGACGAACAGCTGGAATCACTGCCAAAGCTCTGAGAGACGAACAGCTGGAATCACTGCCAAAGCTCTTAGAGACGAACAGCTGGAATCACTGCCAAAGCTCTGAGAGACGAACAGCTGGAATCACTGCCAAAGCTCTTAGAGACGAACAGCTGGAATCACTGCCAAAGCTCTTAGAGACGAACAGCTGGAATCACTGCCAAAGCTCTGAGAGACGAACAGCTGGAATCACTGCCAAAGCTCTTAGAGACGAACAGCTGGAATCACTGCCAAAGCTCTTAGAGACGAACAGCTGGAATCACTGCCAAAGCTCTGAGAGACGAACAGCTGGAATCACTGCCAAAGCTCTGAGAGACGAACAGCTGGAATCACTGCCAAAGCTCTTAGAGACGAACAGCTGGAATCACTGCCAAAGCTCTGAGAGACGAACAGCTGGAATCACTGCCAAAGCTCTGAGAGACGAACAGCTGGAATCACTGGCTCATAGGCACCCTACATCCTATAGAGGACACTGCTTTAGACCAGGGCTCATAAGGAGGGTTAACCCGTGTTACTCACAGGGAGGGTTAACCCGCGTTACTCACAGGGAGGGTTAACCCGCGTTACTCACAGGGAGGGTTAACCCGCGTTACTCACAGGGAGGGTTAACCCGCGTTACTCACAGGGAGGGTTAACCCGCGTTACTCACAGGGAGGGTTAACCCGCATTACTCATAGGGAACAGGGAGGGTTAACCCGTGTTACTCATAGGGAACAGGGAGGGTTAACCCGTGTTACTCATAGGGAACAGGGAGGGTTAACCCGTGTTACTCATAGGGAACAGGGAGGGTTAACCCGTGTTACTCATAGGGAACAGGGAGGGTTAACCCGCGTTACTCACAGGGAACAGGGAGGGTTAACCCGTGTTACTCATAGGGAACAGGGAGGGTTAACCCGTGTTACTCATAGGGAACAGGGAGGGTTAACCCGTGCTACTCATAGGGAACAGGGAGGGTTAACCCGTGTTACTCATAGGGAACAGGGAGGGTTAACCCATGTTACTCATAGGGAACAGGAAGGGTTAACCCATGTTACTCATAGGGAGGGTTAACCCGCATTACTCATAGGGAACAGGGAGGGTTAACCCGCATTACTCATAGGGAACAGGGAGGGTTAACCCGTGCTACTCATAGGGAGGGTTAACCCATGTTACTCACATGGAGGGTTAACCCATGTTACTCATAGGGAGGGTTAACCCATGTTACTCATAGGGAGGGTTAACCCGTGTTACTCACATGGAGGGTTAACCCATGTTACTCATAGGGAGGGTTAACCCATGTTACTCATAGGGAGGGTTAACCCATGTTACTCATAGGGAACAGGGAGGGTTAACCCGTGTTACTCACAGGGAACATGGAGGGTTAACCCGTGTTACTCACAGGGAGGGTTAACCCGTGCTACTCATAGGGAGGGTTAACCCATGTTACTCATAGGGAGGGTTAACCCATGTTACTCATAGGGAACAGGGAGGGTTAACCCGTGCTACTCATAGGGAGGGTTAACCCATGCTACTCATAGGGAGGGTTAACCCATGTTACTCATAGGGAACAGGGAGGGTTAACCCGTGTTACTCACAGGGAACAGGGAGGGTTAACCCGTGTTACTCATAGGGAGGGTTAACCCGTGTTACTCATAGGGAACAGGGAGGGTTAACCCGTGTTACTCATAGGGAACAGGGAGGGTTAACCCGTGTTACTCATAGGGAGGGTTAACCCGTGTTACTCATAGGGAGGGTTAACCCGTGCTACTCATAGGGAGGGTTAACCCGTGCTACTCATAGGGAGGGTTAACCCGTGTTACTCATAGGGAGGGTTAACCCGTGTTACTCATAGGGAACAGGGAGGGTTAACCCATATTACTCATAGGGAGGGTTAACCCGTGCTACTCATAGGGAGGGTTAACCCGTGCTACTCATAGGGAGGGTTAACCCGTGTTACTCATAGGGAGGGTTAACCCGTGTTACTCATAGGGAGGGTTAACCCGTGTTACTCATAGGGAGGGTTAACCCATGCTACTCATAGGGAGGGTTAACCCGTGCCACTCATAGGGAGGGTTAACCCGTGCTACTCATAGGGAGGGTTAACCCGCGTTACTCAACACAGACCCAGCTATAGAGGATGTTTGAGGAAGGTGGAGACCAGAGTCTTACTGTGGTATAATTGGCTCCCTCTTCAGATCAATGATTAACAGACCAGTGGAAGGTACGAGGTGATGGGTTCATTTCAGTGTGTGTGTGTGTGTGTGTGAACGTGTCCTACCTGTCCTGTCGGTCGAGTTTGCGGCGAGCGCCCTCCTGCTCACGGCAGGGTTGCCGGCATGGGCCGTATAGATCTGATTGGCTGCTGCGTCGTCGAGGGGTATCTGAGTCAGGTCGTGCATACTGAAGCTCCTCAGCTTCTCTGTGATCGCCCCCTGGCCCTACACACACACACACACACACACACACACACACACACAGTTAGTGTCACCACAGGGATAACACTGTCCTCTAAACGCCTCCCCTCTCCTCATGACATCACGGCTCCAGTATCTTACTGTGCTCCGACAAAACACAGTAACAGGCTGAGGGAGTGTTTGTGTTCTGACACAGTAACAGGCTGAGGGAGTGTTTGTGTTCTGACACAGTAACATGCTGAGGGAGTGTTTGTGTTCTGACACAGTAACATGCTGAGGGAGTGTTTGTGTTCTGACACAGTAACATGCTGAGGGAGTGTTTGTGTTCTGACACAGTAACATGCTGAGGGAGTGTTTGTGTTCTGACACAGTAACATGCTGAGGGAGTGTTTGTGTTCTGACACAGTAACATGCTGAGGGAGTGTTTGTGTTCTGACACAGTAACATGCTGAGGGAGTGTTTGTGTTCTGACACAGTAACATGCTGAGGGAGTGTTTGTGTTCTGACACAGTAACAGGCTGAGGGAGTGTTTGTGTTCTGACACAGTAACAGGCTGAGGGAGTGTTTGTGTTCTGACACAGTAACAGGCTGAGGGAGTGTTTGTGTTCTGACACAGTAACAGGCTGAGGGAGTGTTTGTGTTCTGACACAGTAACAGGCTGAGGGAGTGTTTGTGTTCTGACACAGTAACAGGCTGAGGGAGTGTTTGTGTTCTGACACAGTAACATGCTGAGGGAGTGTTTGTGTTCTGACACAGTAACATGCTGAGGGAGTGTTTGTGTTCTGACACACAGTAAGTGTTTGTGTTCTGAGTAACATGGAGTGTTTGTGTTCTGACACAGTAACATGCTGAGGGAGTGTTTGTGTTCTGACACAGTAACATGCTGAGGGAGTGTTTGTGTTCTGACACAGTAACAGGCTGAGGGAGTGTTTGTGTTCTGACACAGTAACATGCTGAGGGAGTGTTTGTGTTCTGACACAGTAACATGCTGAGGGAGTGTTTGTGTTCTGACACAGTAACATGCTGAGGGAGTGTTTGTGTTCTGACACAGTAACATGCTGAGGGAGTGTTTGTGTTCTGACACAGTAACATGCTGAGGGAGTGTTTGTGTTCTGACACAGTAACATGCTGAGGGAGTGTTTGTGTTCTGACACAGTAACAGGCTGAGGGAGTGTTTGTGTTCTGACACAGTAACAGGCTGAGGGAGTGTTTGTGTTCTGACACAGTAACAGGCTGAGGGAGTGTTTGTGTTCTGACACAGTAACAGGCTGAGGGAGTGTTTGTGTTCTGACACAGTAACATGCTGAGGGAGTGTTTGTGTTCTGACACAGTAACATACTGAGGGAGTGTTTGTGTTCTGACACAGTAACATGCTGAGGGAGTGTTTGTGTTCTGACACAGTAACATGCTGAGGGAGTGTTTGTGTTCTGACACAGTAACAGGCTGAGGGAGTGTTTGTGTTCTGACACAGTAACATGCTGAGGGAGTGTTTGTGTTCTGACACAGTAACAGGCTGAGGGAGTGTTTGTGTTCTGACACAGTAACATGCTGAGGGAGTGTTTGTGTTCTGACACAGTAACAGGCTGAGGGAGTGTTTGTGTTCTGACACAGTAACATGCTGAGGGAGTGTTTGTGTTCTGACACAGTAACAGGCTGAGGGAGTGTTTGTGTTCTGACACAGTAACATGCTGAGGGAGTGTTTGTGTTCTGACACAGTAACATGCTGAGGGAGTGTTTGTGTTCTGACACAGTAACATGCTGAGGGAGTGTTTGTGTTCTGACACAGTAACATGCTGAGGGAGTGTTTGTGTTCTGACACAGTAACATGCTGAGGGAGTGTTTGTGTTCTGACACAGTAACAGGCTGAGGGAGTGTTTGTGTTCTGACACAGTAACATGCTGAGGGAGTGTTTGTGTTCTGACACAGTAACAGGCTGAGGGAGTGTTTGTGTTCTGACACAGTAACATGCTGAGGGAGTGTTTGTGTTCTGACACAGTAACAGGCTGAGGGAGTGTTTGTGTTCTGACACAGTAACATGCTGAGGGAGTGTTTGTGTTCTGACACAGTAACATGCTGAGGGAGTGTTTGTGTTCTGACACAGTAACATGCTGAGGGAGTGTTTGTGTTCTGACACAGTAACATGCTGAGGGAGTGTTTGTGTTCTGACACAGTAACATGCTGAGGGAGTGTTTGTGTAAAACTACTACATAAGTTAAATTCCTAGAATCTATTCACAGTGTTAATCATAGTGTTTTCAAACAGCGTATGACAACGCAGAACCTTTTCCATAACAGAACTGGGGAACAGACAGGATGTGTACTATCACGAAGGGACCATTAGTGGTTGTGTGTGCAGCACAGCTTGACAACATCACAGAAAATACCAAAAAGATAAAAAGACTAGCAAACGCCATAAAAAACGATGAATAGATGAATCTATGAATGATCTGAGTAGGGCTGGGCGGTATACTGTGTTTAGCGATATACCGGTATTGATGCACGGACTGGTTTGGCTTTTTAACTTTGCCTTCTATCCCAGGTATTTGAATGTTTGACTTGTTAAATGTGATGGCAGTCAGTGTGTGACGTCCATGTGTTCCTCTCTCTTTATGACGCCTTCCGCACACACCTAGCCCCGCCCCATGTCACTCAAGGAGCGCATTGGATGTTCCTCAACCACGTGACCCGTGTGTCCAGTCCGCCTGGTCAATGCAGCACGAGTAACACTGTTGACGACAATGCTGCTTTCCCTTTGCTTCTTAATATATAAATCTACTAGCGTTCTGTAATTACACTATTAGCTTGTTTTTCTTTTCTTAGTAAGTTGTTCCTAAATCTTGTTAGCCGCTAATTGTTAGCCACTAATGCTAATCGCTAGCAAGCTAATAAATGTACTGCGTAAGAGCAAACGTAACTTAGCGAGCGAATACAGCCTGATAATACCAGTGATTGTGTAGGCCTAAATCAGCATGTTGTTTGTGCAACAGTGTCTTATAAATTAAAGAGGTAAACGCAAAGCAAGAATATGTTCGCTACATTAAGTAGTTATGACAACACGTTCAATCTAGCCAAAGATTATAGGATCCCCCAGGAAACACTTATCAACACATTAGTTCCGACCCTGCCACAACAACTCCCTGGCGGCAATTTCATTCGTTGTCTCAGTCAAACACTGTATTAAAAGTGCCCAATTATATTTGTACTATATAATTATAATATACATTCTATTCCCATGATTTCCAAGTGTTTCGCTCTAAATCTCAAGTCAAATTGCAACATTTGGTTAAAAATAAGGCCCAGATGACTTGCCCATATAATGCAGGCCTACGGGACAGTGTGGAAATGCTCAATATGCAGAAATTGAATTTACAAAAAAATTGCTATAATCGTGATATGTATCATTATTGGGATATGTGAGATTTTGGCCATAATCGCCCAGCCCTAGATCTGAGGTATTTCTTCATGCTACAGTAAAATATATCTCTATCATTATTACCTCAGAGAGCTGCCACTAGTAGTGCTGTGCCCCTAGAGACAGACTGCATGTCAGACAAGATTGGTAGAAAGACAGATCAACACCAACGTTAGAACACAGTCAGGAGGACAGGAAAACAGGACCAAAAGAATAGACTAGGAGGAGGGGAAAAGTAGAGCCATAGAAGACCTGATCAATTGGCTGGTTTGATAGAGTCAGAGTAGAGTCATAAAATATATGTATTTACAAGCTCCAGGAAGAGACAGTGAGAGAGGCTGCTGGATGCAGAGTCAAGGTTATATGCGGTTTCTGACTTTGTGTTGAGAGATGGGACATAGAAAGAAGGCAGCCTATTGTTTTATCCAGGCCTGGACCGAGGCTCTGTCCCAGCTAGCATGCTCAGGTTGTTTATCCAGGCCTGGACCGAGGTTCTGTCCCAGCTAGCATGCTCAGGTTGTTTATCCAGGCCTGGACCGAGGCTCTGTCCCAGCTAGCATGCTCAGGTTGTTTATCCAGGCCTGGACCGAGGCTCTGTCCCAGCTAGCATGCTCAGGTTGTTTATCCAGGCCTGGACCAAGGCTCTGTCCCAGCTAGCATGCTCAGGTTGTTTATCCAGGCCTGGACCGAGGCTCTGTCCCAGCTAGCATGCTCAGGTTGTTTATCCAGGCCTGGACCGAGGCTCTGTCCCAGCTAGCATGCTCAGGTTGTTTATCCAGGCCTGGACCGAGGCTCTGTCCCAGCTAGCATGCTCAGGTTGTTTATCCAGGCCTGGACCGAGGTTCTGTCCCAAATCTGTTTCCCCACCCCAGGTTTCAGATTTCTGCCTATTTTCTTCTCGCAAAAATCACACTAATAGAAAAAACCTTTTGGATGTCCATAATGTGGAGACCACTTTGGAGGTCTGGGAAAAATCTAAGAAATATGCAATTTATTTGGTGTTGATACCCTTTAATTCAAGTGCAAGAAACTTGTATAGTTAGCGGTGTTCCTGTAGCAAATAATCGTCTCATTCTGGCAGGTAGGCAGAGGCTACTTTGTAGTTAACATTTAATAGAAACATTTGGTTTTTTTTGGAAAGCCTTTCCATCTACCAGAAGACGGTTATCATGAAATACATTCCTGTGACCTTTCAGAAAGTTGTAGGAAAATACCAAATCACTGATACATTTTGTTCATATGTTTTGATTAACTGGGTTCAAACTAATATATGTTTTCTACTAAATTCAATACATTTAGTTGATTTCCTACTAAGGTCAACACATTTTAGAATATTGTTGAATTCTGTTTTAAAATGTCTGTATTTCGTGATTCCGTCCTCATGGCAGACTTTATAGGGCTCAACACGAGCATGTTCCACCAGTCAGCCACCGGACACAATACCAGCACATCAATCAGATCAGTCTGGCTTCAACAGACAATACCGATGCCTCCATGGAACTCTCTGTCTCTGAAGCAACAACAGTCCTATTAAGAGTAGAGAAGGAGAACAGACAGACCGATGCCTCCATGGAACTCTCTGTCTCTGAAGCAACAACAGTCCTATTAAGAGTAGAGAAGGAGAACAGACAGACCGATGCCTCCATGGAACTCTCTGTCTCTGAAGCAACAACAGTCCTATTAAGAGTAGAGAAGGAGAACAGACAGACCGATGCCTCCATGGAACTCTCTGTCTCTGAAGCAACAACAGTCCTATTAAGAGTAGAGAAGGAGAACAGACAGACCGATGTCTCCATGGAACTCTCTGTCTCTGAAGCAACAACAGTCCTATTAAGAGTAGAGAAGGAGAACAGACAGACCGATGTCTCCATGGAACTCTCTGTCTCTGAAGCAACAACAGTCCTATTAAGAGTAGAGAAGGAGAACAGACAGACCGATGCCTCCGTGGAACTCTCTGTCTCTGAAGCAACAACAGTCCTATTAAGAGTAGAGAAGGAGAACAGACAGACCGATGCCTCCATGGAACTCTCTGTCTCTGAAGCAACAACAGTTCTATTAAGATCTATTGTGCATGGCTGTTAGCCCAGGGACTGACCCGTGCTGCTCTTTCCACGTCAGTCCTTTAGACAGACACGTTTCCACGTCAGTCCTTTAGACAGACACGTTTCCACGTCAGTCCTTTAGACAGACACGTTTCCACGTCAGTCCTTTAGACAGACACGTTTCCACGTCAGTCCTTTAGACAGACACGTTTCCACGTCAGTCCTTTAGACAGACACGTTTCCACGTCAGTCCTTTAGACAGACACGTTTCCACGTCAGTCCTTTAGACAGACACGTTTCCACGTCAGTCCTTTAGACAGACACGTTTCCACGTCAGTCCTTTAGACAGACACGTTTCCACGTCAGCCCTTTAGACAGACACGTTTCCACGTCAGCCCTTTAGACAGACACGTTTCCACGTCAGCCCTTTAGACAGACACGTTTCCACGTCAGCCCTTTAGACAGACACGTTTCCACGTCAGCCCTTTAGACAGACACGTTTCCACGTCAGCCCTTTAGACAGACACGTTTCCACGTCAGCCCTTTAGACAGACACGTTTCCACGTCAGCCCTTTAGACAGACACGTTTCCACGTCAGCCCTTTAGACAGACACGTTTCCACGTCAGCCCTTTAGACAGACACGTTTTCCACGTCAGTCCTTTCAGACAGACACGTTTCCACGTCAGTCCTTTAGACAGACACGTTTCCACGTCAGTCCTTTAGACAGACACGTTTCCACGTCAGTCCTTTAGACAGACACGTTTCCACGTCAGTCCTTTAGACAGACACGTTTCCACGTCAGTCCACAGTCCTTTAGACAGACAACACGTTTCCACGTCAGTCCTTTAGACAGACACGTTTCCACGTCAGTCCTTTAGACAGACACGTTTCCACGTCAGTCCTTTAGACAGACACGTTTCCACGTCAGTCCTTTAGACAGACACGTTGGCCTGGGTACCAATCCCCAGACAACAACCGTTCCACGTCAGTCCTTCAGACAGACACGTTTCCACGTCAGTCCTTCAGACAGACACGTTTCCACGTCAGTCCTTCAGACAGACACGTTTCCACGTCAGTCCTTCAGACAGACACGTTTCCACGTCAGTCCTTCAGACAGACACGTTTCCACGTCAGTCCTTCAGACAGACACGTTTCCACGTCAGTCCTTCAGACAGACACGTTTCCACGTCAGTCCTTCAGACAGACACGTTTCCACGTCAGTCCTTCAGACAGACACGTTTCCACGTCAGTCCTTTAGACAGACACGTTTCCACGTCAGTCCTTCAACAGACACGTTTCCACGTCAGTCCTTCAGACAGACACGTTTCCACGTCAGTCCTTCAACAGACACGTTTCCACGTCAGTCCTTCAACAGACACGTTTCCACGTCAGTCCTTCAACAGACTCTTTATCCAGAGCGACTTATTTAGGGCACTCATCTTAAGATAGCTAGGTGGGACAACCACATATCACAGTAAGTACATTTTCCCTCAAAGTATCATATTAGCAAAGTCAGAGCCAGTAACAAGGGGTGGTGGGGTGGTGGGGTGGTGGGGAGACGACTCGTGCAGTACTTGCCTTGACAGCTGCGGAGACAGCTGCAGTAGCAGCTATACTTAGGCCCTGCTTGCCGAAGGTCACCATGGTCTCGTAGCTACGCTCCTTGGCCTGGACAATGTACTCATCTATCTCCTGGTGACAACAACCGTTACAGAGACAAACAGAGAGTCAGTTCACAGAATAACAACTATAGTATATGCAACAACATGTCAAAACCCATGACAACACAAAAGCTGAATATCTTGTCATCAACTGACAGCAGATCATTTTATGTGTCAGCCAGCTTTCTTAGTAGAAGGAATAAAAACAGACATAGGATTCAAACGTAGTCTTATGTTGCTTGACTTGGCTTCATATTCAATACACAGTTTAAAGTGCTCAGTCAGTCAGTCTTACCCTCTCTCTTGAGGACAGTAGAGGATGGAGACACTTCCGGTAGATGAGACTAGCTCCTCTGGTGTAGGGAGACAGCAACCAGATAACAAATGCTATCTTAATCTCATAGTACAAGGGGAACCTAGAGAGAGACACCACATTACAGTATTAACCTAAAGAGACCAGATATCTCATAGTACAGGGGGAACCTAGAGAGAGAGACCAGATATCTCATAGTACAGGGGGAACCTAGAGAGAGACCAGATATCTCATAGTACAGGGGGAACCTAGAGAGAGAGACCAGATATCTCATAGTACAGGGGGAACCTAGAGAGAGACCAGATATCTCATAGTACAGGGGGAACCTAGAGAGAGAGACCAGATATCTCATAGTACAGGGGGAACCTAGAGAGAGAGACCAGATATCTCATAGTACAGGGGGAACCTAGAGAGAGACCAGATATCTCATAGTACAGGGGGAACCTAGAGAGAGACCAGATATCTCATAGTACAGGGGGAACCTAGAGAGAGAGAGAGACCAGATATCTCATAGTACAGGGGGAACCTAGAGAGAGAGACCAGATATCTCATAGAACAGGGGGAACCTAGAGAGAGAGACCAGATATCTCATAGTACAGGGGGAACCTAGAGAGAGAGAGAGACCAGATATCTCATAGTACAGGGGGAACCTAGAGAGAGAGAGAGACCAGATATCTCATAGTACAGGGGGAACCTAGAGAGAGAGACCAGATATCTCATAGTACAGGGGGAACCTAGAGAGAGAGACCAGATATCTCATAGTACAGGGGGAACCTAGAGAGAGAGACCAGATATCTCATAGTACAGGGGGAACCTAGAGAGAGACACCATATCTCATAGTACAGGGGGAACCTAGAGAGAGAGAGACCAGATATCTCATAGTACAGGGGGAACCTAGAGAGAGACCAGATATCTCATAGTACAGGGGGAACCTAGAGAGAGACCAGATATCTCATAGTACAGGGGGAACCTAGAGAGAGACCAGATATCTCATAGTACAGGGGGAACCTAGAGAGAGAGAGACCAGTTATCTCATAGTACAGGGGGAACCTAGAGAGAGAGACCAGATATCTCATAGTACAGGGGAACCTAGAGAGAGAGAGACCAGTTATCTCATAGTACAGGGGGAACCTAGAGAGAGAGACCAGATATCTCATAGTACAGGGGGAACCTAGAGAGAGACCAGATATCTCATAGTACAGGGGGAACCTAGAGAGAGACCAGATATCTCATAGTACAGGGGGAACCTAGAGAGAGACCAGATATCTCATAGTACAGGGGGAACCTAGAGAGAGAGACCAGATATCTCATAGTAATATATAATATATAATAATATATGCCATTTAGCAGACGCTTTATCCAAAGCGACTTACAGTCATGTGTGCATACATTCTACGTATGGGTGGTCCCGGGATCGAACCCACTACCCTGGCGTTACAAGCGCCATGCTCTACCAACTGAGCTACAGAAGGACCATAGAAGGACCAGATATCTCATAGTACAGGGGGAACCTAGAGAGAGAGACCAGATATCTCATAGTACAGGGGTAACCTAGAGAGAGAGAGAGACCAGATATCTCATAGTACAGGGGAACCTAGAGAGAGAGAGACCAGATATCTCATAGTACAGGGGGAACCTAGAGAGAGAGAGAGACCAGATATCTCATAGTACAGGGGGAACCTAGAGAGAGAGAGACCAGATATCTCATAGTACAGGGGGAACCTAGAGAGAGAGAGACCAGATATCTCATAGTACAGGGGGAACCTAGAGAGAGAGAGACCAGATATCTCATAGTACAGGGGGAACCTAGAGAGAGAGAGACCAGATATCTCCCTGTACTATGGTCCTTCTGTAGCTCAGTTGGTAGAGCATGGCGTTGTAACGCCAGGGTAGTGGGTTCGATTCCCGGGACCACCCATACGTAGAATGTATGCACACATGACTGTAAGTCGCTTTGGATAAAAGCGTCTGCTAAATGGCATATTTTATAGTACAGGGGGAACCTAGAGAGAGAGAGACCAGATATCTCATAGTACAGGGGGAACCTAGAGAGAGAGAGAGACCAGATATCTCATAGTACAGGGGGAACCTAGAGAGAGAGAGACCAGATATCTCATAGTACAGGGGGAACCTAGAGAGAGACCAGATATCTCATAGTACAGGGGGAACCTAGAGAGAGACCAGATATCTCATAGTACAGGGGGAACCTAGAGAGAGACCAGATATCTCATAGTACAGGGGGAACCTAGAGAGAGAGACCAGATATCTCATAGTACAGGGGGAACCTAGAGAGAGAGAGACCAGATATCTCATAGTACAGGGGGAACCTAGAGAGAGAGAGACCAGATATCTCATAGTACAGGGGGAACCTAGAGAGAGAGAGACCAGATATCTCATAGTACAGGGGGAACCTAGAGAGAGAGACCAGATATCTCATAGTACAGGGGGAACCTAGAGAGAGAGAGACCAGATATCTCATAGTACAGGGGGAACCTAGAGACCAGATATCTCATAGTACAGGGGGAACCTAGAGACCAGATATCTCATAGTACAGGTGAGTGTTAGGAACGAGGGTCAGATTAAGGTTAGGTATAGATTCAGGTAAGCGTTAGGGAAAGGCATTGGGTTACGGTCGGGGAAAGGGTTAGCGTTAGGGAAAGGGTTAGCGTTAGGGAAAGGGTTAGCGTTAGGGAAAGGGTTAGCGTCAGGGAAAGGGTTAGCGTCAGGGAAAGGGTTAGCGTCAGGGAAAGGGTTAGCGTCAGGGAAAGGGTTAGCGTCAGGGAAAGGGTTAGCGTCAGGGAAAGGGTTAGCGTTAGGGAAAGGGTTAGCGTTAGCGTCAGGGAAAGGGTTAGCGTTAGCGTCAGGGAAAGGGTTAGCGTTAGCGTCAGGGAAAGGGTTAGCGTTAGCGTCAGGGAAAGGGTTAGCGTCAGGGAAAGGGTTAGCGTCAGGGAAAGGGTTAGCGTCAGGGAAAGGGTTAGCGTCAGGGAAAGGGTTAGCGTCAGGGAAAGGGTTAGCGTTAGGGAAAGGGTTAGCGTTAGGGAAAGGGTTAGCGTCAGGGAAAGGGTTAGCGTCAGGGAAAGGCATTGTGTTAGCGTACCGCCATTCACTGCTATTAATTTTCTGCCAGTCAAACATACACTGCCTAAATCCTATTAACCAGCCGACATGACGCTCCTCATTAAATCTGAACAACAAATTTATAAGACTGAATCTAAATCTCATTAAGCCTGGATTGTTGTCGGCATCGTGTGTTGATCAACGACAACACGGAAAACTAAATGGGATTGGCTTGTTTGGCACAAGCATAAAGTAGATGCTTCTGTCTGTATTAAGGCAACAGTGAGGTCTGTATTCAGTCTCACCAGGCTACAGTGAGGTCTGTAGTCAGTCTCCCCAGGCTACAGTGAGGTCTGTAGTCAGTCTCACCAGGCTACAGTGAGGTCTGTAGTCAGTCTCACCAGGCTACAGTGAGGTCTGTAGTCAGTCTCACCAGGCTACAGTGAGGTCTGTAGTCAGTCTTACCAGGCTACAGTGAGGTCTGTAGTCAGTCTCCCCAGGCTACAGTGAGGTCTGTAGTCAGTCTTACCAGGCTACAGTGAGGTCTGTAGTCAGTCTTACCAGGCTACAGTGAGGTCTGTAGTCAGTCTTACCAGGCTACAGTGAGGTCTGTAGTCAGTCTTACCAGGCAACAGCGAGGTCTGTAGTCAGTCTCACCAGGCTACAGCGAGGTCTGTAGTCAGTCTCACCAGGCTACAGAGAGGTCTGTATTCAGTCTTACCAGGCTACAGTGAGGTCTGTAGTCAGTCTTACCAGGCTACAGTGAGGTCTGTAGTCAGTCTCCCCAGGCTACAGTGAGGTCTGTCGTCAGTCTTACCAGGCTACAGTGAGGTCTGTAGTCAGTCTTACCAGGCTACAGTGAGGTCTGTAGTCAGTCTTACCAGGCTACAGTGAGGTCTGTATTCAGTCTCCCCAGGCTACAGTGAGGTCTGTATTCAGTCTCCCCAGGCTACAGTGAGGTCTGTAGTCAGTCTCCCCAGGCTACAGTGAGGTCTGTAGTCAGTCTTACCAGGCTACAGTGAGGTCTGTAGTCAGTCTTACCAGGCTACAGTGAGGTCTGTAGTCAGTCTTACCAGGCTACAGTGAGGTCTGTAGTCAGTCTTACCAGGCTACAGTGAGGTCTGTAGTCAGTCTTACCAGGCTACAGTGAGGTCTGTAGTCAGTCTTACCAGGCTACAGTGAGGTCTGTAGTCAGTCTCCCCAGGCTACAGTGAGGTCTGTATTCAGTCTCCCCAGGCTACAGTGAGGTCTGTAGTCAGTCTCCCCAGGCTACAGTGAGGTCTGTATTCAGTCTTACCAGGCTACAGTGAGGTCTGTATTCAGTCTCCCCAGGCTACAGTGAGGTCTGTAGTCAGTCTCACCAGGCTACAGTGAGGTCTGTATTCAGTCTCCCCAGGCTACAGTGAGGTCTGTATTCAGTCTCCCCAGGCTACAGTGAGGTCTGTAGTCAGTCTTACCAGGCTACAGTGAGGTCTGTAGTCAGTCTTACCAGGCTACAGTGAGGTCTGTAGTCAGTCTTACCAGGCTACAGTGAGGTCTGTAGTCAGTCTTACCAGGCTACAGTGAGGTCTGTAGTCAGTCTTACCAGGCTACAGTGAGGTCTGTAGTCAGTCTTACCAGGCTACAGTGAGGTCTGTAGTCAGTCTTACCAGGCTACAGTGAGGTCTGTAGTCAGTCTTACCAGGCTACAGTGAGGTCTGTAGTCAGTCTCACCAGGCTACAGCGAGGTCTGTAGTCAGTCTCACCAGGCTACAGTGAGGTCTGTATTCAGTCTTACCAGGCTACAGTGAGGTCTGTATTCAGTCTCCCCAGGCTACAGTGAGGTCTGTAGTCAGTCTTACCAGACTACAGTGAGGTCTGTAGTCAGTCTTACCAGGCAACAGTGAGGTCTGTAGTCAGTCTTACCAGGCAACAGTGAGGTCTGTATTCAGTCTCCCAGGCTACAGTGAGGTCTGTATTCATTCTTACCAGGCTACAGTGAGGTCTGTATTCAGTCTCCCCAGGCTACAGTGAGGTCTGTAGTCAGTCTCCCCCAGGCTACAGTGAGGTCTGTAGTCAGTCTTACCAGGCTACAGTGAGGTCTGTAGTCAGTCTTACCAGGCTACAGTGAGGTCTGTAGTCAGTCTTACCAGGCTACAGTGAGGTCTGTAGTCAGTCTTACCAGGCTACAGTGAGGTCTGTAGTCAGTCTTACCAGGCTACAGTGAGGTCTGTAGTCAGTCTTACCAGGCTACAGTGAGGTCTGTAGTCAGTCTTACCAGGCTACAGTGAGGTCTGTAGTCAGTCTTACCAGGCTACAGTGAGGTCTGTAGTCAGTCTCACCAGGCTACAGTGAGGTCTGTAGTCAGTCTCCCCAGGCTACAGTGAGGTCTGTATTCAGTCTCCCCAGGCTACAGTGAGGTCTGTAGTCAGTCTTACCAGGCTACAGTGAGGTCTGTAGTCAGTCTTACCAGGCTACAGTGAGGTCTGTAGTCAGTCTTACCAGGCTACAGTGAGGTCTGTAGTCAGTCTTACCAGGCTACAGCGAGGTCTGTAGTCAGTCTCACCAGGCTACAGCGAGGTCTGTAGTCAGTCTCACCAGGCTACAGCGAGGTCTGTAGTCAGTCTTACCAGGCTACAGTGAGGTATGTAGTCAGTCTCCCCAGGCTACAGTGAGGTATGTAGTCAGTCTCCCCAGGCTACAGTGAGGTCTGTAGTCAGTCTCCCCAGGCTACAGTGAGGTCTGTAGTCAGTCTCCCCAGGCTACAGTGAGGTCTGTAGTCAGTCTCCCCAGGCTACAGTGAGGTCTGTATTCAGTCTCCCCAGGCTACAGTGAGGTCTGTAGTCAGTCTCACCAGGCTACAGTGAGGTCTGTATTCAGTCTCCCCAGGCTACAGTGAGGTCTGTAGTCAGTCTCCCAGGCTACAGTGAGGTCTGTATTCAGTCTCCCCAGGCTACAGTGAGGTCTGTATTCAGTCTCCCCCAGGCTACAGTGAGGTCTGTATTCAGTCTCCCCAGGCTACAGTGAGGTCTGTATTCAGTCTCCCAGGCTACAGTGAGGTCTGTATTCAGTCTCCCCAGGCTACAGTGAGGTCTGTAGTCAGTCTTACCAGGCTACAGTGAGGTCTGTAGTCAGTCTTACCAGGCTACAGTGAGGTCTGTAGTCAGTCTCACCAGGCTACAGTGAGGTCTGTATTCAGTCTCCCCAGGCTACAGTGAGGTCTGTAGTCAGTCTTACCAGGCTACAGTGAGGTCTGTAGTCAGTCTTACCAGGCTACAGTGAGGTCTGTAGTCAGTCTTACCAGGCTACAGTGAGGTCTGTAGTCAGTCTTACCAGGCTACAGTGAGGTCTGTAGTCAGTCTTACCAGGCTACAGTGAGGTCTGTAGTCAGTCTTACCAGGCTACAGTGAGGTCTGTAGTCACTCTTACCAGGCTACAGTGAGGTCTGTAGTCACTCTTACCAGGCTACAGTGAGGTCTGTATTCAGTCTCCCCAGGCTACAGTGAGGTCTGTAGTCAGTCTCACCAGGCTACAGTGAGGTCTGTAGTCAGTCTTACCAGGCTACAGTGAGGTCTGTATTCAGTCTCCCCAGGCTACAGTGAGGTCTGTAGTCAGTCTCACCAGGCTACAGTGAGGTCTGTATTCAGTCTCCCCAGGCTACAGTGAGGTCTGTATTCAGTCTCCCCAGGCTACAGTGAGGTCTGTATTCAGTCTCCCCAGGCTACAGTGAGGTCTGTAGTCAGTCTTACCAGGCTACAGTGAGGTCTGTAGTCAGTCTTACCAGGCTACAGTGAGGTCTGTAGTCAGTCTTACCAGGCTACAGTGAGGTCTGTAGTCAGTCTCACCAGGCTACAGTGAGGTCTGTAGTCAGTCTCACCAGGCTACAGTGAGGTCTGTATTCAGTCTTACCAGGCTACAGTGAGGTCTGTATTCAGTCTCCCCAGGCTACAGTGAGGTCTGTAGTCAGTCTTACCAGGCTACAGTGAGGTCTGTAGTCAGTCTTACCAGGCTACAGTGAGGTCTGTATTCAGTCTTACCAGGCTACAGTGAGGTCTGTATTCAGTCTCCCCAGGCTACAGTGAGGTCTGTATTCAGTCTTACCAGGCTACAGTGAGGTCTGTATTCAGTCTCCCCAGGCTACAGTGAGGTCTGTAGTCAGTCTCCCCAGGCTACAGTGAGGTCTGTAGTCAGTCTTACCAGGCTACAGTGAGGTCTGTAGTCAGTCTTACCAGGCTACAGTGAGGTCTGTAGTCAGTCTTACCAGGCTACAGTGAGGTCTGTAGTCAGTCTTACCAGGCTACAGTGAGGTCTGTAGTCAGTCTTACCAGGCTACAGTGAGGTCTGTAGTCAGTCTTACCAGGCTACAGTGAGGTCTGTAGTCAGTCTTACCAGGCTACAGTGAGGTCTGTATTCAGTCTCACCAGGCTACAGTGAGGTCTGTATTCAGTCTCACCAGGCTACAGTGAGGTCTGTATTCAGTCTCCCCAGGCTACAGTGAGGTCTGTAGTCAGTCTTACCAGGCTACAGTGAGGTCTGTAGTCAGTCTTACCAGGCTACAGTGAGGTCTGTAGTCAGTCTTACCAGGCTACAGTGAGGTCTGTATTCAGTCTCCCCAGGCTACAGCGAGGTCTGTAGTCAGTCTCCCCAGGCTACAGTGAGGTCTGTAGTCAGTCTCCCCAGGCTACAGTGAGGTCTGTAGTCAGTCTCCCCAGGCTACAGTGAGGTCTGTAGTCAGTCTCCCCAGGCTACAGTGAGGTCTGTAGTCAGTCTCCCCAGGCTACAGTGAGGTCTGTAGTCAGTCTCCCCAGGCTACAGTGAGGTCTGTATTCAGTCTCCCAGGCTACAGTGAGGTCTGTAGTCAGTCTCCCCAGGCTACAGTGAGGTCTGTAGTCAGTCTCCCCAGGCTACAGTGAGGTCTGTAGTCAGTCTCCCCAGGCTACAGTGAGGTCTGTATTCAGTCTCCCAGGCTACAGTGAGGTCTGTAGTCAGTCTCCCCAGGCTACAGTGAGGTCTGTATTCAGTCTCCCAGGCTACAGTGAGGTCTGTATTCAGTCTCCCCAGGCTACAGTGAGGTCTGTAGTCAGTCTTACCAGGCTACAGTGAGGTCTGTAGTCAGTCTTACCAGGCTACAGTGAGGTCTGTAGTCAGTCTCACCAGGCTACAGTGAGGTCTGTAGTCAGTCTCACCAGGCTACAGTGAGGTCTGTAGTCAGTCTTACCAGGCTACAGTGAGGTCTGTATTCAGTCTTACCAGGCTACAGTGAGGTCTGTAGTCAGTCTTACCAGGCTACAGTGAGGTCTGTAGTCAGTCTCACCAGGCTACAGTGAGGTCTGTAGTCAGTCTCACCAGGCTACAGTGAGGTCTGTATTCAGTCTCACCAGGCTACAGTGAGGTCTGTAGTCAGTCTTACCAGGCTACAGTGAGGTCTCTAGTCAGTCTTACCAGGCTACAGTGAGGTCTGTATTCAGTCTTACCAGGCTACAGTGAGGTCTGTGATGGTCTCCACTACGGTGTAGAGAGCAAACACAATCCAGTACATCATCCAACGGACCTGTTGGAACAGAGAGAGAGAGATAATCAACACTTCCTACATGTTACAGTATGCTAGACATACACCTGTTGGAACAGAGAGAGAGGGAGAGATAATCAACACTTCCTACATGTTACAGTATGCTAGACATACACCAGTTGGAACAGAGAGAGAGAGATAATCAACACTTCCTACATGTTACAGTATGCTAGACATACACCTGTTGGAACAGAGAGAGAGAGATAATCAACACTTCCTACATGTTACAGTATGCTAGACATACACCTGTTGGAACAGAGAGAGAGAGATAATCAACACTTCCTACATGTTACAGTATGCTAGACATACACCAGTTGGAACAGAGAGAGAGAGATAATCAACACTTCCTACATGTTACAGTATGCTAGACATACACCTGTTGGAACAGAGAGAGAGAGAGATAATCAACACTTCCTACATGTTACAGTATGCTAGACATACACCTGTTGGAACAACAAAGATATACTTTGGAACAGATTTCTTAAATTAAAAATCACTTAGAGCTGATTGGCTGGTGTTTTACAGTGTTATGTCCAAAAAGAAGCACCAGGGAACTCTGCAATAAGGGTGAGCAGCACAGTACAGGACTACAGACCAACAGGCCGGCCTACAGACCAACAGGCCGGCCTACAGACCAACAGGACGGCCTACAGAACAACAGGACGGCCTACAGACCAACAGGACGGCCTACAGAACAACAGGACGGCCTACAGAACAACAGGACAACTGAGGAAGAGACTGAAGAGAGGAGGGAGAGACGGAGGAGAGGAGAGAGAGACGGGGAGAGGAGAGAGAGGGGGAGAGGAGAGAGAGACGGGGGGAGAGGGGGAGAGAGAGGAGAGAGAGACGGGGGAGAGGAGAGAGAGACGGAGGAGAGGAGGGAGAGAGAGACGGAGGAGAGGAGGGAGAGACGGAGGAGAGGGAGAGACGGAGGAGAGGAGGGAGAGACAGAGGAGAGGAGGGAGAGACAGAGGAGAGGAGGGAGAGACAGAGGAGAGGAGGGAGAGACGGAGGAGAGGAGGGAGAGACAGAGGAGAGGGAGAGACGGAGGAGAGGGAGAGACGGAGGAGAGGAGGGAGAGACGGAGGAGAGGAGGGAGAGACAGAGGAGAGGAGGGAGAGACGGAGGAGAGGAGGGAGAGACGGAGGAGAGGAGGGAGAGACGGAGGAGAGGAGAGAGAGACGGAGGAGAGGAGGGAGAGAGAGACGGAGGAGAGGAGGGAGAGAGAGAGGGGGGAGAGAGAGAGAGAGAGAGAGACGGGGGGAGAGGAGAGAGAGAGAGACGGGGGGAGAGGAGAGAGAGAGAGAGAGAGGGGGGGAGAGAGAGAGAGAGAGAGACGGGGAGAGGAGAGAGAGAGAGAGAGGGGGAGAGGGAGAGAGAGAGACACGGGGGAGAGGAGAGAGAGAGACACGGGGAGAGGAGAGAGACACGGGGAGAGAGAGAGACACGGGGAGAGGAGGGAGAGACACGGGGGGAGAGGAGAGAGACACGGGGGGAGAGGAGAGAGACACGGGGGAGAGGAGAGAGACACGGGGAGAGGAGAGAGACACGGGGGGAGAGGAGAGAGACACGGGGGAGAGGAGAGAGACACGGGGGAGAGGAGAGAGACACGGGGGAGAGGAGAGAGACACGGGGGAGAGGAGAGAGACAGGAGGGGGGAGAGGAGAGAGACACGGGGAGAGGAGAGAGACACGGGGGAGAGGAGAGAGACACGGGGAGAGGGAGAGAGACACGGGGAGAGGAGAGAGACACGGGGAGAGGAGAGAGAGAGAGACACGGGGGGAGAGAGAGAGAGAGAGAGGGGGGAGAGAGAGAGAGAGAGAGACGGGGGAGAGGAGAGAGAGAGAGAGACGGGGGAGAGAGAGAGAGAGAGACGGGGGAGAGGAGAGAGAGAGACGGGGGAGAGGAGAGAGAGAGACGGGGGAGAGGAGAGAGAGACGGGGGAGGAGGAGAGAGAGACGGGGGGAGAGGAGAGAGAGACGGGGGAGAGGAGAGAGAGACAGGGGGGGGAGAGGAGAGAGAGACGGGGAGAGGAGAGAGAGACGGGGAGAGGAGAGAGAGACGGGGAGAGGAGAGAGAGACGGGGGGAGAGGAGAGAGAGACGGGGGAGAGGAGAGAGAGACGGGGAGAGGAGAGAGAGACGGAGGAGAGGAGAGAGAGACGGAGGAGAGGAGAGAGAGACAGAGGGGGAGAGGAGAGAGAGACGGGGGAGAGGAGAGAGAGACGGGGGAGAGGAGAAAGGGCTGAGGGAGAGGAGAGATGGAGGGAGAGGACGGAGGAGAGGAGGGAGAGACAGGGGGGAGAGGAGAGAGAGACGGGGAGAGGAGAGAGAGACGGGGGAGAGGAGAGAGAGACGGGGGAGAGGAGAGAGAGACGGGGAGAGGAGAGAGAGACGGGGGAGAGGAGGAGAGAGAGACGGGGGGAGAGGAGAGAGAGACGGGGAGAGGAGAGAGAGACGGGGAGAGGAGAGAGAGACGGGGAGAGGGAGAGAGAGACGGGGGAGAGGGAGAGAGAGACGGGGGAGAGGAGAGAGAGACAGGGGGGAGAGGAGAGAGAGACGGGGGAGAGGAGAGAGAGACGGGGGAGAGGAGAGAGAGACAGAGGAGAGGAGAGAGAGACAGAGGAGAGGAGAGAGAGACGGGGAGAGGAGAGAGAGACGGGGAGAGGAGAGAGAGACAGAGGAGAGGAGAGAGAGACGGGGGAGAGGAGAAAGGGCTGAGGAGAGGAGAGATGGAGGGAGAGACGGAGGAGAGGAGGGAGAGATGGAGGAGAGGGAGAGATGGAGGAGAGGGAGAGATGGAGGAGAGGGAGACGGAGGAGAGGCGAAAGGGCTGAGGAGAGGAGACCGATTATGTCCTCATAAAGAACCTCTCCTAAACCTGTTGGCCACACACTCAATATAGCATTCCTGTAAAGCACCTGCTTGGAGCCCATCCTTCACAGTGCCCTGCTGCACGTCTCCACAGATCGGCATGTCAATGTGTTTGTTCCAGTCATAGGCAGTTAACTCCCATTCACATGCCTGGACTTGTCCTCAATACCTTCAGACCAGACATGGGCTGCTTTTCAAACTCATAAAAGACACACACACACACACACCCCCACCACCCCCCCACCCACACACACACACACACACACACACACACACGTATGATGAAATCAATGATGTTGAAATAAGGGTTTTTGTACTTACATATTCCTTGACATTTTTGGTTTTCACTGCTTTGTAGGAATAGTATGCAGGATACAGGGTCCCGAAGACGAGCCTGTGTAGAGACCAGAGAAATATGAAACTATCAGCGTCAAATCATTTACCACCAAGAGAGAACATATAAAAGGTTCAGTTAAACTAAAGCAACAACAAGCCGGACACACCGAAAGCATCATAATCACAGGCTGCTAAGAGCTGCTGTACTGAACCAGCCTCCTGGGTTTCCTGTAGTCCTCTATGTAGCCTGGTGTTAGGATGCACTACCACTCCCTACACGTGGGGGGAGCTGTGACTGTTTCACAACAGCCTCCTGGGTTTACTGTAGTCCTCTATGTAGCCTGGTGTTAGGATGCACTACCACTCCCTACACGTGGGGGGAGCTGTGACTGTTTCACAACAGCCTCCTGGGTTTACTGTAGTCATCTATGTAGCCTGGTGTTAGGATGCACTACCACTCCCTACACGTGGGGGGGAGCTGTGACTGTTTCACAACAGAGATTTTATCCAACATGTGCTCTTAATTTACATCCTGGTGCCCAAACTTGTCTGTGGGGGGGGTTCAGTGGGGTTCTCAGGGAGAGAACACAACCCAGCACGCCCCAGTGGATGACCCACACCAGATGTAAAGCCTACACATGGTTGTATACCGAATGGCATCCTATTCACTACCCATGAGCTCTCGTCAAAAAGTAGTCCACTGCCCCATGAGCCCTCGTCAAAAAGTAGTCCACTGGCCCATGAGCCCTCGTCAAAAAGTAGTCCACTGCCCCATGAGCCCTCGTCAAAAAGTAGTCCACTGGCCCATGAGCCCTCGTCAAAAGTAGTCCACTAACCCCATGAGCCCTCGTCAAAAAGTAGTCCACTAACCCCATGAGCCCTCGTCAAAAAGTAGTCCACTACCCCATGAGCCCTCGTCAAAAAGTAGTCCACTACCCCATGAGCCCTCGTCAAAAAGTAGTCCACTGGCCCACGAGCCCTCGTCAAAAAGTAGTCCACTACCCCATGAGCTCCCGTCAAAAAGTAGTCCACTGGCCCATGAGCCCTCGTCAAAAGTAGTCCACTGGCCCACGAGCCCTCGTCAAAAAGTAGTCCACTGGCCCATGAGCCCTCGTCAAAAAGTAGTCCAATACCCCATGAGCTCCCGTCAAAAAGTAGTCCAATACCCCATGAGCCCTCGTCAAAAGCAGTCCACTACCCCGTGAGCCCTCGTCAAAAGTAGTCCACTACCCCATGAGCCCTCGTCAAAAAGTAGTCCACTGCCCCATGAGCCCTCGTCAAAAAGTAGTCCACTAACCCCATGAGCCCTCGTCAAAAAGTAGTCCACTAACCCCATGAGCCCTCGTCAAAAAGTAGTCCACTGGCCCATGAGCCCTCGTCAAAAGTAGTCCACTACCCAATGAGCCCTCGTCAAAAGTAGTCCACTAACCCCATGAGCCCTCGTCAAAAGTAGTCCACTAACCCCATGAGCCCTCGTCAAAAAGTAGTCCACTACCCCATGAGCCCTCGTCAAAAAGTAGTCCACTACCCCATGAGCCCTCGTCAAAAAGTAGTCCACTACCCCATGAGCCCTCGTCAAAAGTAGTCCACTAACCCCATGAGCCCTCGTCAAAAAGTAGTCCACTAACCCCATGAGCCCTCGTCAAAAGTAGTCCACTACCCCATGAGCCCTCGTCAAAAAGTAGTCCACTACCCCATGAGCCCTCGTCAAAAAGCAGTCCACTACCCCCGTGAGCCCTCGTCAAAAGTAGTCCACTGCCCCATGAGCCCTCGTCAAAAAGTAGTCCACTGCCCCATGAGCCCTCGTCAAAAAGTAGTCCACTGCCCCATGAGCCCTCGTCAAAAAGTAGTCCACTATATAGGGAATGCTGCCATATGGGATGTACTCGGTGTGTTATATATAGGCCCTATAGGATTCTCTCTGATCTGAGACCGGTGCTGCACTGAGGAGTCACTATGTATGTATGTATGCATGTATGTATGTATGTATGTATGCATGTATGTATGTATGTACAATGCAGGTGACAAATATTCAGACCCCTTGACTTTTTCCACATTTTGATACGTTACAGCCGCATTTAAAACAATATATATGTCCCCCCCCCCCCACTTCAATCTACTCATTCCAGGGTTCTTTATTCAAGGTCCCTTTATAAAAATGTAGCAAATTGATTCCCTGAAGAATTCACAGTGTTCTGGAGGCAAAGGTGGATCCAACCCAGTACTAGAGGGGTGTACCTAATAAACTGGCCACCGAGCGCATAAGAGTGAAATTCTCTTCCTGTTCGTTTTATGTTTCATGGCCTCTGTCCAGGGATCCACCTCACTCGCCTCCATGACAGAGTTTATTGTGCTGTTGCCATAGAAACAGCAGAGGACTATACAGGGTCTCCAAGAATAGCCGTGGTTGGCTGTAGTCAGACAGTCCTTTCTCGAAGCCTCCAACAGGGAAGGAAGGAAGGGTGTAATTTGGAAAAGTCCTTCCATGTAACAGCTACTTGTTGAATTAAAACGGTGGTCTGCTTAGTTAATAGGTGCCATTTTTCCTTCAATTTGGTTGCTGTTCTTAAAAATCAGCTGAATCTAGCGCCACCCACAACACAGATAGCAGGCAGTAGACACACAACAGAAGTAGATTTACACTGGGAAGAAAACGCCAACATCCCTTCCTACTGGACAGCAACGACTTAGTCCACCATTTAAAGTAATGATAAAGCATATGCATATTATCACACCTCATCTAGTTCTTCTGTTTGAACAGGAGCTGCCTGCAGGATACCAGGTAATAACACGGCTACATACAGGAAGTACCAGGTAATAACACGGCTACATACAGGAAGTACCAGGTAATAACATGGCTACATACAGGGAGTGTCAAGTAATTGAGGTAGATATGTACATATAACTAGGAATATAGTGACTGATCAGAGTAGCAGCGTATGTGATGAGTCATACAAGTTAGTGAACATGCAGATCGTTGAATAGTTCTAATAGCTTCCTGCACCAACTCGTCTAATGGGAAGGTAAAACCTTGTCAGTTGTACAACAACGCATTCAACCGAAATGAGGCTTCTGCATTATTTAACCCCTCTGACTCACAGAGTTAAGGCCTTAAAAACCCACGTTGTCGGCGCCCGGGGAGCTGTTGTTGAGAGTTAACTGCCAGCTCGGGGATTTGAACCAGCGATCTTTCGGTTACCGTGCCAACACTTAACCGCTAGGCTACCTGCCACCCTCGGGGGTAGAAGCTGTTCAGGGTCCTATTGGTTCCAGACTCACTTGCAGTGCAGAAATAGGGAACAGTCTATGACAAGCGTGGCTGGAGTCTTTGACAATCTTTTGGGCCTTCCTCCGATGCTCCCTGGTATAGAGGTCCTGGGTGGCAGGAAGCTTGGCCACAGGGACGTACTGGGCCGTACTACCCTCTGTGGTGCCTTGTGGTCGGATGTCAAGCAGTCAGTCAAGACGCTCTCAATGGTGAAGAACTTTGAGGATCTGAAGGTGCCATCTTCACGACTGCGTAGGTGTGTTTGGACCACGATAGATTGTTATTGATGTGGACACTCTCGACCCGCTCCACTACAGCCCCGTCGATGTGAATGGGGGGTGTGGCTCGGCCCTCCGTTACCTGTAGCCCACCATCAGCTCCTTTGTCTTGCTGACGTTGAAGGAGGGGTTGTTGTCCTGGTACCCCACCGTCAGCTCCTTTGTCTTGCTGACGTTGAAGGAGGGGTTGTTGTCCTGGTACCCCACCGTCAGCTCCTTTGTCTTGCTGATGTTGAAGGAGGGGTTGTTGTCCTGGTACCCCACCATCAGCTCCTTTGTCTTGCTGACGTTGAAGGAGGGGTTGTTGTCCTGGTACCCCACCATCAGCTCCTTTGTCTTGCTGTTGTTGAAGGAGGGGTTGTTGTCCTGGTACCCCACCGTCAGCTCCTTTGTCTTGCTGACGTTGAAGGAGGGGTTGTTGTCCTGGTACCCCACCATCAGCTCCTTTGTCTTGCTGACGTTGAAGGAGGGGTTGTAGTCCTGGTACCCCACCATCAGCTCCTTTGTCTTGCTGACGTTGAAGGAGGGGTTGTTGTCCTGGTACCCCACCATCAGCTCCTTTGTCTTGCTGACGTTGAAGGAGGGGTTGTAGTCCTGGTACCCCACCATCAGCTCCTTTGTCTTGCTGACGTTGAAGGAGGGGTTGTTGTCCTGGTACCCCACCATCAGCTCCTTTGTCTTGCTGACGTTGAAGGAGGGGTTGTAGTCCTGGTACCCCACCATCAGCTCCTTTGTCTTGCTGACGTTGAAGGAAAGGTTGTTGTCCTGGTACCCCACCATCAGCTCCTTTGTCTTGCTGACGTTGAAGGAGAGGTTGTTGTCCTGGTACCCCACCATCAGCTCCTTTGTCTTGCTGACGTTGAAGGAGAGGTTGTTGTCCTGGTACCCCACCGTCAGATCCTTTGTCTTGCTGACGTTGAAGGAGAGGTTGTTGTCCTGGTACCCCACCGTCAGCTCCTTTGTCTTGCTGACATTGAAGGAGGGGTTGTTGTCCTGGTACCCCACCGTCAGCTCCTTTGTCTTGCTGACGTTGAAGGAGGGGTTGTTGTCCTGGTAGCCCACCGTCAGCTCCTTTGTCTTGCTGACGTTGAAGGAGGGGTTGTTGTCATGGTACCCCACCGTCAGCTCCTTTGTCTTGCTGGCGTTGAAGGAGGGGTTGTTGTCCTGGTACCCCACCATCAGCTCCTTTGTCTTGCTGACGTTGAAGGAGGGGTTGTTGTCCTGGTACCCCACCATCAGCTCCTTTGTCTTGCTGACGTTGAAGGAGGGGTTGTTGTCCTGGTACCCCACCATCAGCTCCTTTGTTTTGCTGACGTTGAAGGAGGGGTTGTTGTCCTGGTACCCCACCATCAGCTCCTTTGTCTTGCTGACGTTGAAGGAGAGGTTGTTGTCCTGGTACCCCACCGTCAGATCCTTTGTCTTGCTGACGTTGAAGGAGAGGTTGTTGTCCTGGTACCCCACCGTCAGCTCCTTTGTCTTGCTGACATTGAAGGAGGGGTTGTAGTCCTGGTACCCCACCGTCAGCTCCTTTGTCTTGCTGACGTTGAAGGAGAGGTTGTTGTCCTGGTACCCCACCGTCAGCTCCTTTGTCTTGCTGACGTTGAAGGAGGGGTTGTTGTCATGGTACCCCACCGTCAGCTCCTTTGTCTTGCTGACGTTGAAGGAGAGGTTGTTGTCCTGGTACCCCACCATCAGCTCCTTTGTCTTGCTGACGTTGAAGGAGAGGTTGTTGTCCTGGTACCCCACCGTCAGCTCCTTTGTCTTGCTGACGTTGAAGGAGGGGTTGTTGTCCTGGTACCCCACCATCAGCTCCTTTGTCTTGCTGACGTTGAAGGAGGGGTTGTTGTCATGGTACCCCACCATCAGCTCCTTTGTCTTGCTGACGTTGAAGGAGGGGTTGTTGTCCTGGTACCCCACCATCAGCTCCTTTGTCTTGCTGACGTTGAAGGAGGGGTTGTTGTCCTGGTACCCCACCATCAGCTCCTTTGTCTTGCTGACGTTGAAGGAGGGGTTGTTGTCCTGGTACCCCACCGTCAGCTCCTTTGTCTTGCTGACGTTGAAGGAGGGGTTGTTGTCCTGGTACCCCACCATCAGCTCCTTTGTCTTGCTGACGTTGAAGGAGGGGTTGTTGTCCTGGTACCCCACCATCAGCTCCTTTGTCTTGCTGACGTTGAAGGAGGGGTTGTTGTCCTGGTACCCCACCATCAGCTCCTTTGTCTTGCTGACGTTGAAGGAGAGGTTGTTGTCATGGTACCCCACCATCAGCTCCTTTGTCTTGCTGACGTTGAAGGAGAGGTTGTTGTCCTGGTACCCCACCATCAGCTCCTTTGTCTTGCTGACGTTGAAGGAGAGGTTGTTGTCCTGGTACCCCACCGTCAGATCCTTTGTCTTGCTGACGTTGAAGGAGAGGTTGTTGTCCTGGTACCCCACCGTCAGCTCCTTTGTCTTGCTGACATTGAAGGAGGGGTTGTTGTCCTGGTACCCCACCGTCAGCTCCTTTGTCTTGCTGATATTGAAGGAGGGGTTGTTGTCCTGGTACCCCACCATCAGCTCCTTTGTCTTGCTGACGTTGAAGGAGGGGTTGTTGTCATGGTACCCCACCGTCAGCTCCTTTGTCTTGCTGACGTTGAAGGAGGGGTTGTTGTCCTGGTAGCCCACCGTCAGCTCCTTTGTCTTGCTGACGTTGAAGGAGGGGTTGTTGTCATGGTACCCCACCGTCAGCTCCTTTGTCTTGCTGGCGTTGAAGGAGGGGTTGTTGTCCTGGTACCCCACCATCAGCTCCTTTGTTTTGCTGACGTTGAAGGAGGGGTTGTTGTCCTGGTACCCCACCATCAGCTCCTTTGTCTTGCTGACGTTGAAGGAGAGGTTGTTGTCCTGGTACCCCACCGTCAGATCCTTTGTCTTGCTGACGTTGAAGGAGAGGTTGTTGTCCTGGTACCCCACCGTCAGCTCCTTTGTCTTGCTGACATTGAAGGAGGGGTTGTAGTCCTGGTACCCCACCGTCAGCTCCTTTGTCTTGCTGACGTTGAAGGAGAGGTTGTTGTCCTGGTACCCCACCGTCAGCTCCTTTGTCTTGCTGACGTTGAAGGAGGGGTTGTTGTCATGGTACCCCACCGTCAGCTCCTTTGTCTTGCTGACGTTGAAGGAGAGGTTGTTGTCCTGGTACCCCACCATCAGCTCCTTTGTCTTGCTGACGTTGAAGGAGAGGTTGTTGTCCTGGTACCCCACCGTCAGCTCCTTTGTCTTGCTGACGTTGAAGGAGGGGTTGTTGTCCTGGTACCCCACCATCAGCTCCTTTGTTTTGCTGACGTTGAAGGAGAGGTTGTTGTCCTGGTACCCCACCATCAGCTCCTTTGTCTTGCTGACGTTGAAGGAGGGGTTGTTGTCATGGTACCCCACCATCAGCTCCTTTGTCTTGCTGACGTTGAAGGAGAGGTTGTTGTCCTGGTACCCCACCATCAGCTCCTTTGTCTTGCTGACGTTGAAGGAGAGGTTGTTGTCCTGGTACCCCACCATCAGCTCCTTTGTCTTGCTGACGTTGAAGGAGGGGTTGTTGTCATGGTACCCCACCATCAGCTCCTTTGTCTTGCTGACGTTGAAGGAGAGGTTGTTGTCATGGTACCCCACCATCAGCTCCTTTGTCTTGCTGACGTTGAAGGAGAGGTTGTTGTCCTGGTACCCCACCGTCAGCTCCTTTGTCTTGCTGACGTTGAAGGAGGGGTTGTTGTCCTGGTACCCCACCATCAGCTCCTTTGTTTTGCTGACGTTGAAGGAGAGGTTGTTGTCCTGGTACCCCACCATCAGCTCCTTTGTCTTGCTGACGTTGAAGGAGGGGTTGTTGTCATGGTACCCCACCATCAGCTCCTTTGTCTTGCTGACGTTGAAGGAGGGGTTGTTGTCCTGGTACCCCACCATCAGCTCCTTTGTCTTGCTGACGTTGAAGGAGGGTTGTTGTCCTGGTACCCCACCGTCAGCTCCTTTGTCTTGCTGACGTTGAAGGAGGGGTTGTTGTCCTGGTACCCCACCATCAGCTCCTTTGTCTTGCTGACGTTGAAGGAGGGGTTGTTGTCCTGGTACCCCACCATCAGCTCCTTTGTCTTGCTGACGTTGAAGGAGGGGTTGTTGTCCTGGTACCCCACCATCAGCTCCTTTGTCTTGCTGACGTTGAAGGAAAGGTTGTTGTCCTGGTACCCCACCATCAGCTCCTTTGTCTTGCTGACGTTGAAGGAGAGGTTGTTGTCCTGGTACCCCACCATCAGCTCCTTTGTCTTGCTGACGTTGAAGGAGAGGTTGTTGTCCTGGTACCCCACCGTCAGATCCTTTGTCTTGCTGACGTTGAAGGAGAGGTTGTTGTCCTGGTACCCCACCGTCAGCTCCTTTGTCTTGCTGACATTGAAGGAGGGGTTGTAGTCCTGGTACCCCACCGTCAGCTCCTTTGTCTTGCTGACGTTGAAGGAGGGGTTGTTGTCCTGGTACCCCACCGTCAGCTCCTTTGTCTTGCTGACGTTGAAGGAGGGGTTGTTGTCATGGTACCCCACCGTCAGCTCCTTTGTCTTGCTGACGTTGAAGGAGGGGTTGTTGTCCTGGTACCCCACCATCAGCTCCTTTGTCTTGCTGACGTTGAAGGAGAGGTTGTTGTCCTGGTACCCCACCGTCAGCTCCTTTGTCTTGCTGACGTTGAAGGAGGGGTTGTTGTCCTGGTACCCCACCATCAGCTCCTTTGTTTTGCTGACGTTGAAGGAGGGGTTGTTGTCCTGGTACCCCACCATCAGCTCCTTTGTCTTGCTGACGTTGAAGGAGAGGTTGTTGTCCTGGTACCCCACCGTCAGATCCTTTGTCTTGCTGACGTTGAAGGAGAGGTTGTTGTCCTGGTACCCCACCGTCAGCTCCTTTGTCTTGCTGACATTGAAGGAGGGGTTGTAGTCCTGGTACCCCACCGTCAGCTCCTTTGTCTTGCTGACGTTGAAGGAGAGGTTGTTGTCCTGGTACCCCACCGTCAGCTCCTTTGTCTTGCTGACGTTGAAGGAGGGGTTGTTGTCATGGTACCCCACCGTCAGCTCCTTTGTCTTGCTGACGTTGAAGGAGAGGTTGTTGTCCTGGTACCCCACCATCAGCTCCTTTGTCTTGCTGACGTTGAAGGAGAGGTTGTTGTCCTGGTACCCCACCGTCAGCTCCTTTGTCTTGCTGACGTTGAAGGAGGGGTTGTTGTCCTGGTACCCCACCATCAGCTCCTTTGTTTTGCTGACGTTGAAGGAGAGGTTGTTGTCCTGGTACCCCACCATCAGCTCCTTTGTCTTGCTGACGTTGAAGGAGGGGTTGTTGTCCTGGTACCCCACCATCAGCTCCTTTGTCTTGCTGACGTTGAAGGAGAGGTTGTTGTCCTGGTACCCCACCATCAGCTCCTTTGTCTTGCTGACGTTGAAGGAGGGGTTGTTGTCCTGGTACCCCACCGTCAGCTCCTTTGTCTTGCTGACGTTGAAGGAGGGGTTGTTGTCCTGGTACCCCACCATCAGCTCCTTTGTCTTGCTGACGTTGAAGGAGGGGTTGTTGTCCTGGTACCCCACCATCAGCTCCTTTGTCTTGCTGACGTTGAAGGAGGGGTTGTTGTCCTGGTACCCCACCATCAGCTCCTTTGTCTTGCTGACGTTGAAGGAGAGGTTGTTGTCATGGTACCCCACCATCAGCTCCTTTGTCTTGCTGACGTTGAAGGAGGGGTTGTTGTCATGGTACCCCACCGTCAGGTCTCTGGGACACAATCATTGGGTCACGCTTTATTTGGACAATGCGGATTCTCCATCTGTAGATGCTTACAGGATGGTCATACTATCAACAAACTACCTGTTGATAAGCAATTACTTACTAAGGTTAGGGTTAACGTTTAGGCTAGGGTTAAGTTTAGGTTTAGGATAAGGGTTAAGAGGTCAGAGTTAAGTTGAGGCTTAGGATAAGGGTTAAGAGGTCAGGGTTCATGTTAAGGGTTAAGAGGTCAGGGTTCGTGTTAAGGGTTAAGAGGTCAGGGTTAGGAGAAGAGTAAGGTTAGCGCTAGTGTTAGTAGTTAGTTTTTAGAGCACCTACAGATGGACAAATAAAACATAAATCATTGTTGGCCTGCAGAAATAGACCCTGTCCCGCTCGGGGCAGGCTGGAGTATTTTCACACAGGGGAGGAGGAATATTTCTCCAGAAACCTTGAACATGAAGGAGACAGAGCATGCAGAGAGGCTTCTTGAAACAATTGTGTGAAATGGGGCCTCTCTAGCAGTATGCAGCAGGAAAACACGACACACAAGCCTTGACATTCTGTTTTAGATCAACTTTCCCAGTTCTGGTAAAAAAAAAAAATAAGAAAAAAAATGTAATGTCTGACAGTACACCCACCGCCCACTCACGGCTCCTAGCATGAAGCCTGGGAGAGAGTCAGATCTAGAGTTACTGGGATAAAGACGGAGGAAGGATTTTAAGATCCAGGCAGAGATCAACTCCAACATCTGGTTTCAGCTACAGGGGTAAAGGGCTGATGGCTTTCCCCTGTAGAAATACACATCTGGTTTCAGCTACAGGGGTAAAGGGCTGATGGCTTTCCCCTGTGGAAATACACATCTGGTTATCAGCTACAGGGGTAAAGGGCTGATGGCTTTCCCCTGTAGAAATACACATCTGGTTTCAGCTACAGGGGTAAAGGGCTGATGGCTTTCCCCTGTAGAAATACACATCTGGTTTCAGCTACAGGGGTAAAGGGCTGATGGCTTTCCCCTGTAGAAATACACATCTGGTTTCAGCTACAGGGGTAAAGGGCTGATGGCTTTCCCCTGTAGAAATACACATCTGGTTTCAGCTACAGGGGTAAAGGGCTGATGGCTTTCCCCTGTAGAAATACACATCTGGTTTCAGCTACAGGGGTAAAGGGCTGATGGCTTTCCCCTGTGGAAATACACATCTGGTTATCAGCTACAGGGGTAAAGGGCTGATGGCTTTCCCCTGTAGAAATACACATCTGGTTTCAGCTACAGGGGTAAAGGGCTGATGGCTTTCCCCTGTGGAAATACACATCTGGTTATCAGCTACAGGGGTAAAGGGCTGATGGCTTTCCCCTGTGGAAATACACATCTGGTTATCAGCTACAGGGGTAAAGGGCTGATGGCTTTCCCCTGTAGAAATACACATCTGGTTATCAGCTACAGGGGTAAAGGGCTGATGGCTTTCCCCTGTAGAAATACACATCTGGTTATCAGCTACAGGGGTAAAGGGCTGATGGCTTTCCCCTGTGGAAATACACATCTGGTTATCAGCTACAGGGGTAAAGGGCTGATGGCTTTCCCCTGTAGAAATACACATCTGGTTTCAGCTACAGGGGTAAAGGGCTGATGGCTTTCCCCTGTGGAAATACACATCTGGTTATCAGCTACAGGGGTAAAGGGCTGATGGCTTTCCCCTGTAGAAATACACATCTGGTTTCAGCTACAGGGGTAAAGGGCTGATGGCTTTCCCCTGTAGAAATACACATCTGGTTTCAGCTACAGGGGTAAAGGGCTGATGGCTTTCCCCTGTAGAAATACACATCTGGTTTCAGCTACAGGGGTAAAGGGCTGATGGCTTTCCCCTGTAGAAATACACATCTGGTTTCAGCTACATGGGGGTAAAGGGCTGATGGCTTTCCCTGTAGAAATACACATCTGGTTTCAGCTACAGGGGTAAAGGGCTGATGGCTTTCCCCTGTAGAAATACACATCTGGTTTCAGCTACAGGGGTAAAGGGCTGATGGCTTTCCCCTGTAGAAATACACATCTGGTTTCAGCTACAGGGGTAAAGGGCTGATGGCTTTCCCCTGTAGAAATACACATCTGGTTTCAGCTACAGGGGTAAAGGGCTGATGGCTTTCCCCTGTGGAAATACACATCTGGTTTCAGCTACAGGGGTAAAGGGCTGATGGCTTTCCCCTGTGGAAATACACATCTGGTTTCAGCTACAGGGGTAAAGGGCTGATGGCTTTCCCCTGTGGAAATACACATCTGGTTTCAGCTACAGGGGTAAAGGGCTGATGGCTTTCCCCTGTGGAAATACACATCTGGTTTCAGCTACAGGGGTAAAGGGCTGATGGCTTTCCCCTGTAGAAATACACATCTGGTTTCAGCTACAGGGGTAAAGGGCTGATGGCTTTCCCCTGTGGAAATACACATCTGGTTTCAGCTACAGGGGTAAAGGGCTGATGGCTTTCCCATCTGGTTTCAGCTACAGGGGAAATACACATCTGGTTTCAGCTACAGGGGTAAAGGGCTGATGGCTTTCCCCTGTGGAAATACACATCTGGTTTCAGCTACAGGGGTAAAGGGCTGATGGCTTTCCCCTGTAGAAATACACATCTGGTTTCAGCTACAGGGGTAAAGGGCTGATGGCTTTCCCCTGTAGAAATACACATCTGGTTTCAGCTACAGGGGTAAAGGGCTGATGGCTTTCCCCTGTAGAAATACACATCTGGTTATCAGCTACAGGGGTAAAGGGCTGATGGCTTTCCCCTGTGGAAATACACATCTGGTTTCAGCTACAGGGGTAAAGGGGTAAAGGGCTGATGGCTGATCTGGCAGGGGTTTCCCTGTGGAAATACACATCTGGTTTCAGCTACAGGGTTAAAGGGCGTTCTGATGGCTTAACCCCTGTTCCTGGAAATACACATCTGAAAACAGAATTTGTTCTTAACTGACTTGCTGGTTTAGTTAAATAGGGGTAAAATAAAATAAAAAAATATTCAGGCTACTACGCTCTCATTGGCTAGCTACGTTGTCTCACTCACAGGCGACCAGCGCAGAGACAGTGACCTTCCACAGCTAAGGATGGAAAGTGTAATTGAACAGTTAGCTGCCTGCCTGCAGGCCAATCATCATCATGTTTGGGATCACTTGCCCATATATTTATTTTCAGTTTCAGTGAGTTGTAAAAGTGTCTCTGAGAACTCTGCTGAATTCCCTGTATTGAAGGTCAGCTAAGTTAACCCAGACTACTTAATGTTACTATATTGGTATTAGAAGTTGTGTTATTATCATTAGCAGTCTATTATCAGGTAAAAACATATGCTTATTATTCATGATTTCTTAAATATTTATTTAAGAATACACTATGACTACAGCCATTGACTGTCTGAGCGATAAGGGACGTTAATGGTTTGTTCGGTCCACGTCATAATGTCGTTATATTTTTCAATCTTGAAATACAAGGACAAACGTTATTAAATTGGTGACTGAAATGTCAGGCTACGTGAACGTGGAGCCTGGGAGAGCGCTCAAAGCGTTGTAGAACGAACCTCTGAATAAACGGGGCTTGGTTTTGGATTTAACCAAGTTGGGAGAAAGATGTGTTAAAAATGACAGGCGTTTCTAATCTGTCCCGGTCATTATCCAAACTAAAATGACAGGCATTTCTAATCTGTCCCGGTCATTATCCAAACTAAAATGACAGGCGTTTCTAATCTGTCCCGGTCATTATCCAAACTAAAATGACAGGCGTTTCTAATCTGTCCCGGTCATTATCCAAACTAAAATGACAGGCGTTTCTAATCTGTCCCGGTCATTATCCAAACTAAAATGACAGGCGTTTCTAATCTGTCCCGGTCATTATCCAAACTAAAATGACAGGCGTTTCTAATCTGTCCCGGTCATTATCCAAACTAAAATGACAGGCGTTTCTAATCTGTCCCGGTCATTATCCAAACTAAAATGACAGGCATTTCTAATCTGTCCCGGTCATTATCCAAACTAAAATGACAGGCGTTTCTAATCTGTCCTGGTCATTATCCAAACTAAAATGACAGGCATTTCTAATCTGTCCCGGTCATTATCCAAACTAAAATGACAGGCGTTTCTAATCTGTCCCGGTCATTATCCAAACTAAAATGACAGGCGTTTCTAATCTGTCCCGGTCATTATCCAAACTAAAATGACAGGCATTTCTAATCTGTCCCGGTCATTATCCAAACTAAAATGACAGGCGTTTCTAATCTGTCCCGGTCATTATCCAAACTAAAATGACAGGCGTTTCTAATCTGTCCCGGTCATTATCCAAACTAAAATGACAGGCGTTTCTAATCTGTCCCGGTCATTATCCAAACTAAAATGACAGGCATTCCAGTTGAAGTAGAAACAATAGAAAAACAAAGTGTTGGTCCCATGAGCCAAAATAAAAGATCCCAGACATTTTCCATATGAACAAAAAGCTTATTTTTGTGCACAAATTTGTTTCCATCCCTGTCAGGAGGCATTTCTCCTTTGCCAAGGTAAGATGACAGAGCGTGCAGTTGGCCTGCTGACTGCAGGAATGTCCACCAGAGCTTCTGCCAGAGAAGCCGCCTCCAAAGTCCATTTAGATCATTTGTCATTACATCCAACCGGCCTCAACCACAGACCACATATAACCACGCCAGCCCAGGACCTCTACATCGGCTTCGCCACCTGCGGGATTGTCTGAGACCAGCCACATGTCTAGTAGAGTGGGCCAGACAGAAGCCACTCCTCAGTAAAAAAAAGGCACATGACAGCCCGCTTGGAGTTTTGCCAAAAAGGCACCTAAAGACTCTCAGACCATGACAAACAAGATTCTCTGGTCTGATTAAACCAAGATTGAACTCTTTGTCCTTAAGGCCAAGCATCAGGTCTGGAGGAAACCTGGCACCATCCCTACGGTGAAGCATGGTGGTGGAAGCATCATGTCTGGAGGAAACCTGGCACCATCCCTACGGTGAAGCATGGTGGTGGAAGCATCATGTCTGGAGGAAACCTGGCACCATCCCTACGGTGAAGCATGGTGGTGGAAGCATCAGGTCTGGAGGAAACCTGGCACCATCCCTACGGTGAAGCATGGTGGTGGAAGCATCATGCTGTGGTGATGTTTTTCCAGTGGTGGGAACAGAGAGAATAGTCAGGATCGAGGGGAAATAGCTGTGAAAACGACGCTCCCCAGCCAACCTGACAGAGCGTGAGAGAATCTGTAGAGAAGAATGGGGGAAACTCCCCAAATACAGGTGTGCCAAGCTTGTGGCGTCAGACCCAATAAGACTCCAGGCTATAGTCGCTGCCAAAGGTGCTTCAACAAAGTAATGCGTAAATAAGTTTAAATAGAAATTAACAACCATTTCTGAATACCACATAATGACAAAGCAAACAATGGTTTTGTGTGTAGATTGATGAGGGTGGGGAAAAGTAATTTTAGAATAAGGCTGTAACATAAAAATGTGGAAAAGTCAAGGAGTCTGAAGGCCTTCCGAAGGCCCTGTATCTGTGACCAACAGACTGTATTCCCAGTCATGTAGTGTGTATCTGTGACCAACAGACTGTATTCCCAGTCATGTAGTGTATATCTGTGACCAACAGACTGTATTCCCAGTCATGTAGTGTATATCTGTGACCAACAGACTGTATTCCCAGTCATGTAGTGTATATCTGTGACCAACAGACTGTATTCCCAGTCATGTAGTGTATATCTGTGACCAACAGACTGTATTCCCAGTCATGTAGTGTGTATCTGTGACCAACAGACTGTATTCCCAGTCATGTAGTGTGTATCTGTGACCAACAGACTGTATTCCCAGTCATGTAGTGTATATCTGTGACCAACAGACTGTATTCCCAGTCATGTAGTGTATATCTGTGACCAACAGACTGTATTCCCAGTCATGTAGTGTATATCTGTGACCAACAGACTGTATTCCCAGTCATGTAGTGTATATCTGTGACCAACAGACTGTATTCCCAGTCATGTAGTGTATATCTGTGACCAGCAGACTGTATTCCCAGTCATGTAGTGTATATCTGTGACCAACAGACTGTATTCCCAGTCATGTAGTGTATATCTGTGACCAACAGACTGTATTCCCAGTCATGTAGTGTATATCTGTGACCAACAGACTGTATTCCCAGTCATGTAGTGTGTATCTGTGACCAACAGACTGTATTCCCAGTCATGTAGTGTGTATCTGTGACCAGCAGACTGTATTCCCAGTCATGTAGTGTATATCTGTGACCGGCAGACTGTATTCCCAGTCATGTAGTGTATATCTGTGACCTGCAGACAGTATTCCCAGTCATGTAGTGTATATCTGTGACCTGCAGACTGTATTCCCAGTCATGTAGTGTATATCTGTGACCGGCAGACTGTATTCCCAGTCATGTAGTGTGTATCTGTGACCTGCAGACTGTATTCCCAGTCATGTAGTGTGTATCTGTGACCTGCAGACTGTATTCCCAGTCATGTAGTGTGTATCTGTGACCTGCAGACTGTATTCCCAGTCATGTAGTGTGTATCTGTGACCGGCAGACTGTATTCCCAGTCATGTAGTGTGTATCCAAACTAAAGACTGACAGGACCGTTTCAGACTGTATTCCCAGTCATGTAGTGTGTATCTGTGACCAACAGACTGTATTCCCAGTCATGTAGTGTATATCTGTGACCAACAGACTGTATTCCCAGTCATGTAGTGTATTTCTAGCAGACTGTATTCCCAGTCATTAGTCCATCTGTGACTAAGCAGACTGTATTCCCAGTCATGTAGTGTCATTATCTGTGAAATGACAGACTGTATTCCCAGTCATGTAGTGTATATCCAGACTAAAATGACTGTATTCCCAGTCATGTAGTGTGTATGTGACCAACAGACTGTATTCCCAGTCATGTAGTGTGTATCTGTGACCAGCAGACTGTATTCCCAGTCATGTAGTGTATAAATGACCAGCAGACTGTATTCCCAGTCATGTAGTGTATATTGTGACCAAGACTGTATTCCCAGTCATGTAGTGTATATCTGTGACCTGCAGACTGTATTCCCAGTCATGTAGTGTATATCTGTGACCGGCAGACTGTATTCCCAGTCATGTAGTGTGTATCTGAAAGACTGATTCCCAGTCATGTAGTGTAATCTGTGACCTGCAGACTGTATTCCCAGTCATGTAGTGTTGACCTGCATCTGTCCCAGTCATGTATCCAAACCAACAGACTGTATTCCCAGTCATGTAGTGTGTATCTGTGACCTGCAGACTGTATTCCCAGTCATGTAGTGTGTAAATGACCAGCAGACTGTATTCCCAGTCATGTAGTGTATATCTGTGACTAACAGACTGTATTCCCAGTCATGTAGTGTATATATCTGTGACCAACAGACTGTATTCCCAGTCATGTAGTGTATATCTGTGACCAGCAGACTGTATTCCCAGTCATGTAGTGTATATCTCTGACCAACAGACTGTATTCCCAGTCATGTAGTGTATATCTGTGACCAACAGACTGTATTCCCAGTCATGTAGTGTATATCTGTGACCAACAGACTGTATTCCCAGTCATGTAGTGTATATCTGTGACCAACAGACTGTATTCCCAGTCATGTAGTGTATATCTGTGAAACAGACTGTATTCCCAGTCATGTAGTGTGTATCTGTGACCAACAGACTGTATTCCCAGTCATGTAGTGTATATCTGTGACCAACAGACTGTATTCCCAGTCATGTAGTGTATAAGACCAACAGACTGTATTCCCAGTCATGTAGTGTGCTGACCAACAGACTGTATTCCCAGTCATGTAGTGTGTATCTAGACCAACAGACTGTATTCCCAGTCATGTAGTGTATATCTGTGACCAACAGACTGTATTCCCAGTCATGTAGTGTATATCTGTGACCAGCAGACTGTATTCCCAGTCATGTAGTGTATATCTGTGACCAGCAGACTGTATTCCCAGTCATGTGACCAACAGACTGTATTCCCAGTCATGTAGTGTATATCTGTGACCAACAGACTGTATTCCCAGTCATGTAGTGTATATCTCAGACCAACAGACTGTATTCCCAGTCATGTAGTGTATATCTGTGACCAGCAGACTGTATTCCCAGTCATGTAGTGGCCAGACTGTATTCCCAGTCATATCTGTGACCTGCAGACAGTATTCCCAGTCATGTAGTGTATATCTGTGACAGACTGGCACATGAGTGTATTCCCAGTCATGTAGTGTATATCTGTGAATGCAGACTGTATTCCCAGTCATGTAGTGTGTATCTGTGACCTGAAACAGACTGTATTCCCAGTCATGTAGTGTGTATCTGTGACCTGCAGACTGTATTCAGTCATGTAGTGTATAGTCATTCCCAGTCAGTGTATATCTGTGACCAACAGACTGTATTCCCAGTCATGTAGTGTGTATCTGTGACCTGGCAGACTGTATTCCCAGTCATGTAGTGTGTATCTGGCAGACTGTATTCCCAGTCATGTAGTGTATAACCTGGACCGACAGACTGTATTCCCAGTCATGTAGTGTATATCTGTGACCAACAGACTGTATTCCCAGTCATGTAGTGTATATCTGTGACCAGCAGACTGTATTCCCAATCATGTAGTGTATATCTGTGACCAGCAGACTGTATTCCCAGTCATGTAGTGTATATCTGTGACCAACAGACTGTATTCCCAGTCATGTAGTGTATATCTGTGACCAACAGACTGTATTCCCAGTCATGTAGTGTATATCTGTGACCAACAGACTGTATTCCCAGTCATGTAGTGTATATCTGTGACCAACAGACTGTATTCCCAGTCATGTAGTGTGTATCTGTGACCAACAGACTGTATTCCCAGTCATGTAGTGTGTATCTGTGACCAACAGACTGTATTCCCAGTCATGTAGTGTGTCTGTGACCAACAGACTGTATTCCCAGTCATGTAGTGTATATCTGTGACCAACAGACTGTATTCCCAGTCATGTAGTGTATATCTGTGACCAGCAGACTGTATTCCCAGTCATGTAGTGTGTATTCGGCAGACTGTATTCCCAGTCATGTAGTGTATATAATGTGAAGCAGACTGTATTCCCAGTCATGTAGTGTATATCTGTGACCGGCAGACTGTATTCCCAGTCATGTAGTGTGTATCTGTGACCAACAGACTGTATTCCCAGTCATGTAGTGTGTATCTGTGACCGGCAGACTGTATTCCCAGTCATGTAGTGTATATCTGTGACCAACAGACTGTATTCCCAGTCATGTAGTGTATATCTGTGACCAACAGACTGTATTCCCAGTCATGTAGTGTATATCTGTGACCAACAGACTGTATTCCCAGTCATGTAGTGTATATCTGTGACCAACAGACTGTATTCCCAGTCATGTAGTGTGTATCTGTGACCAACAGACTGTATTCCCAGTCATGTCTGTGACCTGCAGACTGTATTCCCAGTCATGTAGTGTGTGACCAACAGACTGTATTCCCAGTCATGTAGTGTATATCTGTGACCCAGACAGACTGTATTCCCAGTATTCCCATGTAGTGTGTATCTGTGACCAGCAGACTGTATTCCCAGTCATGTAGTGTATATCTGTGACCAACAGACTGTATTCCCAGTCATGTAGTGTATATCTGTGACCAACAGACTGTATTCCCAGTCATGTAGTGTATATCTGTGACCAACAGACTGTATTCCCAGTCATGTAGTGTATATCTGTGACCAACAGACTGTATTCCCAGTCATGTAGTGTATATCTGTGACCAACAGACTGTATTCCCAGTCATGTAGTGTATATCTGTGACCAACAGACTGTATTCCCAGTCATGTAGTGTATATCTGTGACCAACAGACTGTATTCCCAGTCATGTAGTGTATATCTGTGACCAACAGACTGTATTCCCAGTCATGTAGTGTATATCTGTGACCAACAGACTGTATTCCCAGTCATGTAGTGTGTATCTGTGACCAACAGACTGTATTCCCAGTCATGTAGTGTATATCTGTGACCAACAGACTGTATTCCCAGTCATGTAGTGTATATCTGTGACCAACAGACTGTATTCCCAGTCATGTAGTGTATATCTGTGACCAGCAGACTGTATTCCCAGTCATGTAGTGTGTATCTGTGACCGGCAGACTGTATTCCCAGTCATGTAGTGTATATCTGTGACCAACAGACTGTATTCCCAGTCATGTAGTGTATATCTGTGACCTGCAGACTGTATTCCCAGTCATGTAGTGTATATCTGTGACCAACAGACTGTATTCCCAGTCATGTAGTGTATATCTGTGACCAGCAGACTGTATTCCCAGTCATGTAGTGTATATCTGTGACCAGCAGACTGTATTCCCAGTCATGTAGTGTATATCTGACCAACAGACCAACAGACTGTATATTCCCAGTCATGTAGTGTGTATCTGTGACCAACAGACTGTATTCCCAGTCATGTAGTGTATATCTGTGACCAACAGACTGTATTCCCAGTCATGTAGTGTATATCTGTGACCAACAGACTGTATTCCCAGTCATGTAGTGTATATCTGTGACCAGCAGACTGTATTCCCAGTCATGTAGTGTATATCTGTGACCAGCAGACTGTATTCCCAGTCATGTAGTGTATATCTGTGACCAGCAGACTGTATTCCCAGTCATGTAGTGTATATCTGTGACCGACAGACTGTATTCCCAGTCATGTAGTGTAGATCTGTGACCGACAGACTGTATTCCCAGTCATGTAGTGTATATCAGACTGACCAACAGACTGTATTCCCAGTCAGTGTAGTGTGTATCTGTGACCAACAGACTGTATTCCCAGTCATGTAGTGTATATCTGTGACCAACAGACTGTATTCCCAGTCATGTAGTGTATATCTGTGACCAACAGACTGTATTCCCAGTCATGTAGTGTATATCTGTGACCTGCAGACTGTATTCCCAGTCATGTAGTGTATATCTGTGACCTGCAGACTGTATTCCCAGTCATGTAGTGTATATCTGTGACCAACAGACTGTATTCCCAGTCATGTAGTGTATATCTGTGACCAACAGACTGTATTCCCAGTCATGTAGTGTATATCTGTGACCAACAGACTGTATTCCCAGTCATGTAGTGTATATCTCAGACTGTATTCCCAGTCATGTAGTGTGTATCTGTGACCTGCAGACTGTATTCCCAGTCATGTAGTGTATATCTGTGACCAACAGACTGTATTCCCAGTCATGTAGTGTGTATCTGTGACCTGCAGACTGTATTCCCAGTCATGTAGTGTGTATCTGTGACCGGCAGACTGTATTCCCAGTCATGTAGTGTATATCTGTGACCAACAGACTGTATTCCCAGTCATGTAGTGTATATCTGTGACCAACAGACTGTATTCCCAGTCATGTAGTGTATATCTGTGACCAGCAGACTGTATTCCCAGTCATGTAGTGTATATCTGTGACCAGCAGACTGTATTCCCAGTCATGTAGTGTATATCTGTGACCAACAGACTGTATTCCCAGTCATGTAGTGTATATCTGTGACCAACAGACTGTATTCCCAGTCATGTAGTGTATATCTGTGACCAACAGACTGTATTCCCAGTCATGTAGTGTATATCTGTGACCAACAGACTGTATTCCCAGTCATGTAGTGTATATCTGTGACCAACAGACTGTATTCCCAGTCATGTAGTGTATATCTGTGACCAACAGACTGTATTCCCAGTCATGTAGTGTATATCTGTGACCAACAGACTGTATTCCCAGTCATGTAGTGTATATCTGTGACCAACAGACTGTATTCCCAGTCATGTAGTGTATATCTGTGACCGGCAGACTGTATTCCCAGTCATGTAGTGTATATCTGTGACCAACAGACTGTATTCCCAGTCATGTAGTGTATATCTGTGACCGGCAGACTGTATTCCCAGTCATGTAGTGTATATCTGTGACCAACAGACTGTATTCCCAGTCATGTAGTGTATATCTGTGACCAACAGACTGTATTCCCAGTCATGTAGTGTATATCTGTGACCAGCAGACTGTATTCCCTAGTGTATATCTGTGACCAGAACAGACTGTATTCCCAGTCATGTAGTGTATATCTGTGACCAACAGACTGTATTCCCAGTCATGTAGTGTATATCTGTGACCAACAGACTGTATTCCCAGTCATGTAGTGTATATCTGTGACCAACAGACTGTATTCCCAGTCATGTAGTGTATATCTGTGACCAACACACTGTATTCCCAGTCATGTAGTGTATCTGTGACCAACAGACTGTATTCCCAGTCATGTAGTGTATATCTGTGACCAACAGACTGTATTCCCAGTCATGTAGTGTATATCTGTGACCAGCAGACTGTATTCCCAGTCATGTAGTGTATATCTGTGACCAACAGATGTATATCTGTATTCCCAGTCATGTGAAACCCATCAATTAAGGCCTAATTTCTTTACTTCAATTGATTGATTTCCTTATATAAACTGTAACATTGAAATTGTTGCATTTTGCGATTAATATTTTTTGTTCCGTGTAGTAAGAAATACTCAAATTGACCCCCCCCCAACATTTCCAAAGATGTAAACAAATGTGATCACATAAACAGCGAGTTCATTGTAAGTTAAACGACTACTTTCACATTCCTATTCCACGACGCCTCAAAAACAAATCAATCACGAACACACCTTATAATGACTAACCTATGGAAAGGACCCAGCCAACGCCACACAGCAGTCTGGAAGAACTGGTTTTACACACGCTTATAAGGTTCACCGTGACTTGGGAGACAAGATAATCCACTAAACCATAACGTGCTTAAATAACTGGAATAACCACTTAGAGAAGGCTGTACAACACACACTGGAAAGTTATTTTTGTCATTGGTGAATTAAATCATGTGATGAGCCACATGATCAGGTTAATGATCAGGTGAAACCAGAGCGACGTCAGAATCAGTGCAGGAGCCTAGTTCTGCCCTCAAGACTTCAGACTTACAACATGAAACGCTAAACGTGGATACAGGCAGTCCGTAACTGCCAAGTTAACTTGTCTGCAGCGTAATATGGCTACTAGCCCTGTAGACTAGAACATGTGTTGTCTAATGCATATGGCTACTAGCCCTGTAGACCAGAACATGTGTTGTCTAATGCATATGGCTACTAGCCCTGTAGACTAGAACATGTGTTATCTAATGCATATGTCTACTAGCCCTGTAGACTAGAACATGTGTTGTCTAATGCATATGGCTACTAGCCCTGTAGACTAGAACATGTGTTGTCTAATGCATATGGCTACTAGCCCTGTAGACTAGAACATGTGTTATCTAATGCATATGGCTACTAGCCCTGTAGACTAGAACATGTGTCGTCTAATGCATATGGCTACTAGCCTGTAATAGCCCTGTAGACCAGAACATGTGTTATCTAATGCATATGGCTACTAGCCCTGTAGACTAGAACATGTGTTGTCTAATGCATATGGCTAGCCCTGTAGACCAGAACATGCATGGCTAGAGCCCTGTAGACCAGAACATGTTGTCTAATGCATATGGCTACTACTAGCCCTGTAGACCAGAACATATCTAATGCATATTATCTACATGCTAGACCAGAACAATGCTAATATGGCTACTAGCCCTGTAGAACATGTGTTATCTAAGAACATGTTGTTATCTAATGCATATGGCTACTAGCCCTGTAGACCAGAACATGTGTTATCTAATGCATATGGCTACTAGCCCTGTAGACCAGAACATGTGTTATCTAATGCATATGGCTACTAGCCCTGTAGACCAGAACAGGTTATCTAATGCATATGGCTACTAGCCCTGTAGACCAGAACATGTGTTATCTAATGCATATGGCTACTAGCCCTGTAGACCAGAACATGTGTTATCTAATGCATATGGCTACTAGCCCTGTAGACCAGAACATGTGTTATCTAATGCATATGGCTACTAGCCCTGTAGACTAGAACATGTGTTGTCTAATGTCTATGTGTTATCTAGCATATGGCTACTAGCCCTGTAGACCAGAACATGTGTTATCTAATGCATATGGCTACTAGCCCTGTAGACTAGAACATGTGTTGTCTAATGCATATGGCTACTAGCCCTGTAGACCAGAACATGTGTTATCTAATGCATATGGCTACTAGCCCTGTAGACCAGAACATGTGTTATCTAATGCATATGGCTACTAGCCCTGTAGACCAGAACATGTGTTATCTAATGCATATGGCTACTAGCCCTGTAGACTAGAACATGTGTTGTCTAATGCATATGGCTACTAGCCCTGTAGACCAGAACATGTGTTATCTAATGCATATGGCTACTAGCCCTGTAGACCAGAACATGTGTTATCTAATGCATATGGCTACTAGCCCTGTAGAACAGAACATGTGTTATCTAATGCATATGGCTACTAGCCCTGTAGACCAGAACATGTGTTATCTAATGCATATGGCTACTAGCCCTGTAGACCAGAACATGTGTTATCTAATGCATATGGCTACTAGCCCTGTAGACCAGAACATGTGTTATCTAATGCATATGGCTACTAGCCCTGTAGACCAGAACATCTAATGCATATGGCTACTAGCCCTGTAGACAGAACAGAACTATGTGTTATCTAATGCATATGGCTACTAGCCCTGTAGACCAGAACATGTGTTATCTAATGCATATGGCTACTAGCCCTGTAGACCAGAACATGTGTTATCTAATGCATATGGCTACTAGCCCTGTAGACCAGAACATGTGTTGTCTAATGTTATCTGTAGACCAGAACAATGCATATGCTAGACTAGCCCTGCATAGACCAGAACATGTGTTATCTAATGCATATGGCTAGCCCTAGACCAGAACCTGCATAGACTAGAACATGTGTTGTCTAATGCATATGGCTACTAGCCCTGTAGACCAGAACATGTTGTCTAATGCATATGGCTACTAGCCCTGTAGACCAGAACATGTGTTATCTAATGCATATGGCTACTAGCCCTGTAGACTAGAACATGTTGTCTAATGCATATGGCTACTAGCCCTGTAGACCAGAACATGTGTTATCTAATGCATATGGCTACTAGCCCTGTAGACCAGAACATGTGTTATCTAATGCATATGGCTACTAGCCCTGTAGACCAGAACATGTGTTGTCTAATGCATATGGCTACTAGCCCTGTAGACCAGAACATGTGTTATCTAATGCATATGGCTACTAGCCCTGTAGACCAGAACATGTGTTGTCTAATGCATATGGCTACTAGCCCTGTAGACCAGAACATGTGTTATCTAATGCATATGGCTACTAGCCCTGTAGACCAGAACATGTGTTATCTAATGCATATGGCTACTAGCCCTGTAGACCAGAACATGTGTTATCTAATGCATATGGCTACTAGCCCATGTGTTGTCTAAGAGCCCCAGAACATGTGTTATCTAATGCATATGGCTACTAGCCCTGTAGACTAGCAATGGCACATGTTATCTAATGCTATATGAACATGTGTTATCTACTAGCCCTGTAGACCAGAACATGTGTTATCTAATGCATATGGCTACTAGCCCTGTAGACCAGAACATGTGTTATCTAATGCATATGGCTACTAGCCCTGTAGACCAGAACATGTGTTATCTAATGCATATGGCTACTAGCCCTGTAGACCAGAACATGCCCTGTTATCTAATGCATATGGCTACTAGCCCTGTAGACCAGAACATGAACATGTTGTCTAATGCATATGGCTACTAGCCCTGTAGACCAGAACATGTGTTATCTAATGCATATGGCTACTAGCCCTGTAGACCAGAACATGTGTTATCTAATGCATATGGCTACTAGCCCTGTAGCCTAGCCCTGTAGACCAGAACATGTGTTATCTAATGCATATGGCTAGCCCTAGAGACCAGAACATGTGTTGTCTAATGCATATGGCTACTAGCCCTGTAGACAGAACAGAACATGGCTACTAGTTGTCTATGTGTTATCTAATGCATATGGCTACTAGCCCTGTAGACCCCTAATGCATATGGAGCCCTGTAGAACATGCATATGGCTACTAAGCCCTGTAGACCAGAACATGCTGTGTCTAATGCATATGGCTACTAGCCCTGTAGACCAGACAGAACATGGCTACTAGTTGTCTAGAACATGTGTTGTCTAATGCATATGGCTACTAGCCCTGTAGACCAGAACATGTGTTGTCTAATGCATATGGCTACTAGCCCTGTAGACCAGAACATGTGTTGTCTAATGCATATGGCTACTAGCCCTGTAGACCAGAACATGTTATCTAATGCATATGGCTACTAGCCCTGTAGACCAGAACATGTGTTATCTAATGCATATGGCTACTAGCCCTGTAGACCAGAACATGTGTTATCTAATGCATATGGCTACTAGCCCTGTAGACCAGAACATGTGTTGTCTAATGCATATGGCTACTAGCCCTACTAGAACAGCCCTGTAGCCCTGTAGACCAGAACATGTGTTGTCTAATGCATATGGCTACTAGCCCTGTAGACCAGAACATGTGTTATCTAATGCATATGGCTACTACTAGACCAGAACATGTGTTATCTAATGGCTACTAGCCCCAGAACATGTGTTGTCTAATGCATATGGCTACTAGCCCTGTAGACCAGAACATGTGTTATCTATGCTACTAGCTAGCCCTGTAGACCAGAAATGCATATGGCTACTAGCCCTGTAGACCAGAACATGTCTAATGCATATGGCTACTAGCTAACCCTGTAGACCAGAACATGTGTCGTCTAATGCATATGGCTACTAGCCCTGTAGACTAGAACATGTGTTGTCTAATGCATATGGCTACTAGCCCTGTAGACTAGAACATGTTGTCTAATGCATATGGCTACTAGCTAACCCTGTAGACCAGAACATGTGTCATCTAATGCATATGGCTACTAGCCCTGTAGACCAGAACATGTGTTGTCTAATGCATATGGCTACTAGCCCTGTAGACCAGAACATGTGTTATCTACTATACCAGAACATGTGTTATCTAATGCATATGGCTACTAGCCCTGTAGACCAGAACATGTGTTGTCTAATGCATATGGCTAGACCAGAACTAGCCATATGGCTACTAGCCCTGTAGACCAGAACATGTGTTATCTAAGATACATGCCCTGTAGACCAGAACATGTGTTATCTAATGCATATGGCTACTAGCCCTGTAGACCAGAACATGTTGTCTAATGCATATGGCTATGGCCCTGTAGACCAGAACATGTGTTATCTAATGCATATGGCCCTGTAGACCAGAACATGTGTTATCTAATGCATATGGCTACTAGCCCTGTAGACCAGAACATGTGTTATCTAACATGGCTACTAGCCCTGTAGACCAGAACATGTGTTGTCTAATGCATATGGCTACTAGCCCTGTAGACCAGAACATGTGTTGTCTAATGCATATGGCTACTAGCCCTGTAGACCAGAACATGTGTTATCTAATGCATATGGCTACTAGCCCTGTAGACCAGAACATGTGTTATCTAATGCATATGGCTACTAGCCCTGTAGACCAGAACATGTTGTCTAATGCATATGGCTACTAGCCCTGTAGACTAGAACATGTTATCTAATGCATATGGCTACTAGCCCTGTAGACTAGAACATGTTGTCTAATGCATATGGCTACTAGCCCTGTAGACCAGAACATGTGTTATCTAATGCATATGGCTACTAGCCCTGTAGACCAGAACATGTGTTGTCTAATGCATATGGCTACTAGCCCTGTAGACCAGAACATGTGTTATCTAATGCATATGGCTACTAGCCCTGTAGACCAGAACATGTTGTCTAATGCATATGGCTACTAGCCCTGTAGACTAGAACATGTGTTATCTAATGTAGCCCTGTAGACCAGAACATGTTATCTAATGCATATGGCTACATATGAACATGTGTTATCTAATGCTAGCCCTGTAGACCAGAACATGTGTTATCTAATGCATATGGCTACTAATAGCATATGGTTATCTAATGCATATGGCTACTAGCCCTGTAGACCAGAACATGTTGTCTAATGCATATGGCTACTAGCCCTGTAGACCCCTAATGCATAGACCTGTAGAACATGTTATCTAATGCATATGGCTACTAGCCCTGTAGACCAGAACATGTGTTATCTAATGCATATGGCTACTAGCCCTGTAGACCAGAACATGTGTTGTCTAATGCATATGGCTACTAGCCCTGTAGACCAGAACATGTGTTATCTAATGCATATGGCTACTAGCCCTGTAGACCAGAACATGTGTTGTCTAATGCATATGGCTACTAGCTAGCCCTGTAGACCAGAACATGTGTTATCTAATGCATATGGCTACTAGCCCTGTAGACCAGAACATGTGTTATCTAATGCATATGGCTACTAGCCCTGTAGACCAGAACATGTTGTCTAATGCATATGGCTACTAGCCCTGTAGACCAGAACATGTGTTATCTAATGCATATGGCTACTAGCCCTGTAGACCAGAACATGTTGTCTAATGCATATGGCTACTAGCCCTGTAGACCAGAACATGTTATCTAATGCATATGGCTACTAGCCCTGTAGACTAGAACATGTGTTATCAGAACATGGCTACTAGCCCTGTAGACCAGAACATGTTATCTAATGCATATGGCTACTAGCCCTGTAGACTAGAACATGTTGTCTAATGCATATGGCTACTAGCCCTGTAGACCAGAACATGTTATCTAATGCATATGGCTACTAGCCCTGTAGACCAGAACATGTGTTGTCTAATGCATATGGCTACTAGCCCTGTAGACCAGAACATGTTGTCTAATGCATATGGCTACTAGCCCTGTAGACTAGAACATGTTATCTAATGCATATGGCTACTAGCCCTGTAGACCAGAACATGTTATCTAATGCATATGGCTACTAGCCCTGTAGACCAGAACATGTTATCTAATGCATATGGCTACTATGGCTACTAGCCCTGTAGACCAGAACATGTTGTCTAATGCATATGGCTATCTAGACCAGAACATGTTAGACCAGAACATCTAATGCATATGGCTACTAGCCCTGTAGACCAGAACATGTTATCTAATGCATATGGCTACTAGCCCTGTAGACCAGAACATGTTATCTAATGCATATGGCTACTAGCCCTGTAGACCAGAACATGTTATCTAATGCATATGGCTACTAGCCCTGTAGACTAGAACATGTTGTCTAATGCATATGGCTACTAGCCCTGTAGACTAGAACATGTTATCTAATGCATATGGCTACTAGCCCTGTAGACTAGAACATGTTATCTAATGCATATGGCTACTAGCCCTGTAGACCAGAACATGTGTTGTCTAATGCTTTCACTTATGCATTACTTTTAAATGAATTGTCTGATTGTTTTGAAGCATTGACAGGATGCCTTTACCAGTGACTCACGCCCAGTCTAGGCTACAGTGGAAGAACAGGACACAGAGTAGACTGTAAATACTGTGCTGTCTCTTCTCCCAATCACACCTGAAGCAGTCTTCCCCTTCCATGTACTGTAGCCTACAGTACAGTCATGTAATTGTACTGGGCCATGAGTTGTGAGGGGAGAACAGAGTAAAAACTGGGCGTTTTCTTTCTCTAAAATGTACAAACTCATCCATCATCTGATCTCACATACTTGTGTGGTCAGCAAACTAACTAGTAGTCATGGGACACAACATTGGAAGTCTGTATTAGTTGGGCTACTTGAGGTGTATATTATTCTGGAGGACGGCGACGGAAAATAACCCTACCACGATAAAGCCGGCTTTACCAAAATGCAAAGGCAAATGAATTCTCTCGGTTAACTCTACTTGATGTAAAGTGAAATGTGTCCTTCGCTATGAAATAAACATCTGAAACCAACTTTAGTCCGAACCGCACCACATTCCGTGTTTCCATTCAACCACAAACTTCAGGCCTAAACATCCCACAATCTACCACAGTCCACACAGATGGAGTATTTCGGTTCCAAAGCTAACTAACTAGCTAACTAACTCATTTAACTAACTAACTCATTTAACTAACTAACTTGTTTCCAGAGAGCACAACTCACTGAGCTGCCTCTAGCTAGTTAAGACGTGGTTAAACATCCTTAGTTACTAAGTTACAGGGACAAAAACGTAAACAACAACAAGCTAACGTTAGCTAGCAAGGTAACTAATGAGGTAATACTTCTCAATGTTGACAATATGAGGTTGTTGTTGTTTAAAAGTTTTTACAGAACTTCTACAAATATAACTTCGAAATTAATACCATTACAATAAGCGAAATTGCTTTGCTTAATTAAAAAAAGTTAGTTTAAGTGCCGTGCTAAAATTAGCGTTAGCTAGCTACTTGGTTAGCTCTCCAGCTAGCTACAGAAAACAGCTTTAAAAACAACTCGTCTGATAATGATCATTTCAGCAAAATACAAAATACAATTCTCGTCTGTAACTTACACAACGCTTCTGGAGATCATCCACGACACCATCTTTCCCAGATCGAGGTGAGCTGAGAGGCAGAAGAGAGAGACAGGGCCCAGGGGCTGGAGGGGTAACGGGTACACCGGGTGGTGATGGTAGACACCGGTAACAAGTTAATAACGACGAGCGATCTTCTCAAACATGTCCGTGAACTTTGAAACAAACAAAAAAAAAGAAACGTGTTGTTCCACAAATCTAAGTTAAAAGCGAGAGGTTACGATTTAGCCAGCTATGTTTAAATGATGTTTTATTAAAGCTTGTCCAACTCTCCTTTTGGTCAAACTCTCCTTTGGGTCAAACTCTCCTTTGGGCTAACTAACTAGAGCACATTTAACTAACGTGGTTATCCTTGCTAAGTTCAAACTCTCCTTTTGGTCAAACTCTCCTTTTGGTCAAACTCTCCTTTGGGTCAAACTCTCCTTTGGGTCAAACTCTCCTTTTGGTCCAACTCTCCTTTTGGTCCAAACTCTCCTTTGGGTCAAACTCTCCTTTGGGTCAAACTCTCCTTTTGGTCCAACTCTCCTTTTGGTCCAAACTCTCCTTTTGGTCCAAACTCTCCTTTTGGTCCAAACTCTCCTTTGGGTCAAACTCTCCTTTGGGTCAAACTCTCCTTTTGGTCCAACTCTCCTTCGGGTCAAACTCCTTCACCTCTCTTCTGTCTGTGCTCCGCAGGCAGGAAGGAGATCCACACCAGGCGACCTGAGATCAGATAGATCTTCCTCCTGCTTTATCTCATTGGACAGAAGTGCCTGTTTACACCAATGCCGCATAACTATTGGCTATTGAAGACGCTCCATGTGAAATAATGATGAAATATCATACTCAACTCTGATTGGTGTAGATTCGATGCGTGGCGAGTATGAACCAATCACGGTCAAAAGCGTTGAGAATAGTATTGTTGCTTTACAAATACGCTGTTGTTGCAAGGAGGTACTGTAAAATAATAACCTTAACGGTTGGCAGTGATTTATTTAAAAATAGACAACACCTTTATTTAACCAGGTAAGCTAGTTGAGAACAAGTTGTCATTTGCAACTGCGACCTGGCCAAGATAAAGCATAGCAGTGCGACACATAGAACAACACAGAGTTACACATGGAATAAACAAAACATACAGTCAATAATACAGTAGAAAAAAATATAAAAAATAAAACAAAAAGTTTATATACAGTGAGTGCAAATGAGGTAAGATAAGGGAGTTAAGGCAATAAATAGGCTATGGTGACGAAGTAATTACAATATAGCAATTAAACACTGGAATGGTAGATGTGCAGAATCAAATCAAATCAAATTTATTTATATAGCCCTTCGTACATCAGCTGATATCTCAAAGTGCTGTACAGAAACCCAGCCTAAAACCCCAAACAGCAACCAATGCAGGTGTAGAAGCACGGTGGCTAGGAAAAACTCCCTAGAAAGGCCAAAACCTAGGAAGAAACCTAGAGAGGAACCAGGCTATGAGGGGTGGCCAGTCCTCTTCTGGCTGTGCCGGGTGGCGATTATAACAGAACATGGCCAAGATGTTCAAATGTTCATAAATGACCAGCATGGTCGTATAATAATAAGGCAGAACAGTTGAAACTGGAGCAGCAGCACGGTCAGGTGGACTGGGGATAGCAAGGAGTCATCATGTCAGGTAGTCCTGGGGCATGGTCCTAGGGGGCTAGAGAGAGCATGTGGGGTGGGTCCTCTGGCTGTGCTGGTTGGAGATTATAACAGAACATGGCCAAGATGTTAAAATGTTCATAAATGACCAGCATGGTCGTATAATAATAAGGCAGAACAGTTGAAACTGGAGCAGCAGCACGGTCAGGTGGACTGGGGATAGCAAGGAGTCATCATGCCAGGTAGTCCTGGGGCAGGACACTGCATACTTAAATTCACATAGGACACTGGATAGGACAGGAGAAGTACTCCAGATATAACAATCTGACCCCAGCCCCCCGACATATAAACTACTGCAGCATAAATACTGGAGGCTGAGACAGGACGGGTCAGGAGACACTGTGGCTCCATCCGATGATACCCCCGGATAAGGCCAAACAGGCAGGATATAACCCCACCCACTTTGCCAAAGCACAGCCCCCACACCACTAGAGGGATATCTTCAACCACCAACTTACCATCCTGAGACAAGGCCAAGTATAGCCCACAAAGATCTCTGCCATGGCACGAACCCAAGGGGGGGCGCCAACCCAGACAGGATGACCACATCAGTGAATCAACCCACTCAGGTGACGCACCCCTTCCAGGGACGGCATGAGAGAGCCCCAGTAAGCCAGTGACTCAGCCCCTGTAATAGGGTTAGAGGCAGACAATCCCAGTGGATGAAGATCAGATCAAATTTGATGACCAATTTATGCAGAAATCCAGGTATTACCAAAAGGTTCACATACTTTTTCTTGCCACTGTGTGGATGGAGTCCACAGTTCAATTCACAGATTCTATCAGATGCCAGATGCATTATACATTATATGACATGAGGAAATAGTGAATATACTGTGATGAACACCGTGCCACTGAGTTTAGTCTGTTTCATCTCCTGTCCTGCTAATGTTGCTATATCATCGTGGGCCGTTAGACTGCCTACATTCTTGGACATGACCATTTACTAAATAGAAAGACATCTATATTTTCCGACAAGGGGCTATCACTATACAAGTTAGCAGGCCACTACTGTAGATTAGTAGTAGAGCATTGTGAGCTAATGTATAGCTCACTAAAGACCTTGGAAGAAAGCCCATTTGGGTTAATACAATGGTCTCTTATTACATTAAATCAAATCAAATCAAATTTATTTATATAGCCCTTCGTACATCAGCTGATATCTCAAAGTGCTGTACAGAAACCCAGCCTAAAACCCCAAACAGCAAACAATGCAGGTGTAAAAGCACAAGAGGACATTAGTCCTCTGCAGTGCATTTGGAGAACGTCTCCTGTAGCTGGGGTTGATTGGATTAGATCATGTGCAACGGGATGGTGTGCTGGGGTTTACTTCACTGTAGAGTGGAGTTTTCTCTCTTTAAAATAGCTGAAATACACTGTAGGGCTTTCCCCTGTTCACAGACTAAATCCACTGCATGGAACGGGAGGCTCCCAGTGGTCTGCTTGTTCTCTGATCTCCCATCTGTCCAGAACACAATAGTACGGTTCATCAGAAACCAGACACTTTGTTTTTGTGATTATAGTAATCGCCATGTTAACGAGTTATTCTTGATCTACTCTACTGCGTATATCATAATATTTTCTAAACCCTATGATACGGATCAATATCTCAAATGGTTTTGTTGTTGGACTTTGTACGGTGTTGTATAAGAGATAATACTTTATAGCACAGGGCATGAAATTAATCAATATATATATAACTAGGCAAGTCAGTTAAGAACAAATTCTTATTTACATTGACAGCCTACCCCGGCCAAACCCTAACACGGAAGATGCTGGGCCAATTGTGCTCCGCCCTATGAGATTCCCAATCACGGCCGGTTGTGATACAGCCTGGATTTGAACTGTGTGTGTAGTGAAGCCTGTAGCACTGAGATGCAGTGCCTTAGACCGCTGCGCCACTCTTCAGCATATAATTATACACATGTATTTATCCATGATAACAGATATAGGTTTCTCTCTGTGTTGTAACTCTTTATCTCTCTGAAAATGAAAACTATGTGATGTGCTCCAGAGTAATTCATCAGATTACCGACCATTTCGAATCCCACCGTACCTTCTCCGCTATGCAATCTGGTTTCAGAGCTGGTCATGGTGCACCTCAGCCACGCTCAAGTTCCTAAATGATATCATAACAGCCATCGATAAGACACATTACTGTGCAGCCGTATTCATTGATCTGGCCAAGGGTTTCGACTCTGTCAATCAAACCACATTATTTTTGGCAGACTCGACAGCCTTGGTTTCTCAAATGATTGCCAACATCTCCAATCTCATCTCATTGATTGGACTCCAGGTTAACTGACTCCTGACTCCAATTATCTTTTGGAGAAGGTATTAGCCTTGGGGGGGTTCATATACTTTCCCCAACCTACACTGTGAATGTCTAAATGATCTATTCAATATAGACAAGAAAATAATACAATAATTAGTGTGTTATTAGTTTAATCGCACGGTGTTTGTCCCACACTGTGAAGATAATACTGAATGTTATTCATGAACACGCCAGGAGGCTGGAGAGATTCCCCACGGGATCCCTGGTCTCACTGTAGATAATACTGAATGTTATTCAGGAACACGCCAGGAGGCTGGAGAGATTCCCCACGGGATCCCTGGTCTCACTGTAGATAATACTGAATGTTATTCAGGAACACGCCAGGAGGCTGGAGAGATTCCCCACGGGATCCCTGGTCTCACTGTAGATAATACTGAATGTTATTCATGAACACGCCAGGAGGCTGGAGAGATTCCCCACGGGATCCCTGGTCTCACTGTAGATAATACTGAATGTTATTCAGGAACACGCCAGGAGGCTGGAGAGATTCCCCACGGGATCCCTGGTCTCACTGTAGATAATACTGAATGTTATTCAGGAACACGCCAGGAGGCTGGAGAGATTCCCCACGGGATCCCTGGTCTCACTGTAGATAATACTGAATGTTATTCAGGAACACGCCAGGAGGCTGGAGAGATTCCCCACGGGATCCCTGGTCTCACTGTAGATAATACTGAATGTTATTCAGGAACACGCCAGGAGGCTGGAGAGATTCCCCACGGGATCCCTGGTCTCACTGCTAGATAATACTGAATGTTATTCTCACTGTAGAACACGAACACCAGGAGGCTGGAGAGATTCCCCACGGGATCCCTGGTCTCACTGTAGATAATACTGAATGTTATTCATGAACACGCCAGGAGGCTGGAGAGATTCCCCACGGGATCCCTGGTCTCACTGTAGATAATACTGAATGTTATTCAGGAACACGCCAGGAGGCTGGAGAGATTCCCCACGGGATCCCTGGTCTCACTGTAGATAATACTGAATGTTATTCATGAACACGCCAGGAGGCTGGAGAGATTCCCCACGGGATCCCAGGAGGCTGGAGAGATTCCCCACGGGATCCCTGGTCTCACTGTAGATAATACTGAATGTTATTCAGGAACACGCCAGGAGGCTGGAGAGATTCCCCACGGGATCCCTGGTCTCACTGTAGATAATACTGAATGTTATTCAGGAACACGCCAGGAGGCTGGAGAGATTCCCCACGGGATCCCTGGTCTCACTGTAGATAATACTGAATGTTATTCATGAACACGCCAGGAGGCTGAGAGATTCCCTGGTCTCACTGTAGATAATACTGAATGTTATTCATGAACCCAGGAGGCTGGAGAGATTCCCTGGTCTCACTGTAGATAATACTGAATGTTATTCAGGAACACGCCAGGAGGCTGGAGAGATTCCCCACGGGATCCCTGGTCTCACTGTAGATAATACTGAATGTTATTCGGGATCCCTGGTCTCACAGATAAGGAGGCTGAATGTTATTCAGGAACACGCCAGGAGGCTGGAGATTCCCCACGGGATCCCTGGTCTCACTGTAGATAATACTGAATGTTATTCAGGAACACGCCAGGAGGCTGGAGAGATTCCCCACGGGATCCCTGGTCTCACTGTAGATAATACTGAATGTTAGACGCCAGGAGGCTGGAGAGATTCCCCACGGGATCCCTGGTCTCACTGTAGATAATACTGAATGTTATTCAGGAACACGCCAGGAGGCTGGAGAGATTCCCCACGGGATCCCTGGTCTCACTGTAGATAATACTGAATGAACACGCCAGGAGGCTGGAGAGATTCCCCACGGGATCCCTGGTCTCACTGTAGATAATACTGAATGTTATTCAGAACACGGAACACGGGCCAGGAGGCTGGAGAGATTGAACACGCCAGGAGGCATTCCCCGGGATCCCTGGTCTCACTGTAGATAATACTGAATGTTATTCAGGAACACGCCAGGAGGCTGGAGAGATTCCCCACGGGATCCCTGGTCTCACTGTAGATAATACTGAATGTTATTCAGGAACACGCCAGGAGGCTGGAGAGATTCCCCACGGGATCCCTGGTCTCACTGTAGATAATACTGAATGTTATTCAGGAACACGCCAGGAGGCTGGAGAGATTCCCCACGGGATCCCTGGTCTCACTGTAGATAATACTGAATGTTATTCAGGAACACGCCAGGAGGCTGGAGAGATTCCCCACGGGATCCCAGGAGGCTGGAGAGATTCCCCACGGGATCCCTGGTCTCACTGTAGATAATACTGAATGATATTCAGGAACACGCCAGGAGGCTGGAGAGATTCCCCACGGGATCCCTGGTCTCACTGTAGATAATACTGAATGTTATTCATGAACACGCCAGGAGGCTGGAGAGATTCCCCACGGGATCCCTGGTCTCACTGTAGATAATACTGAATGTTATTCAGGAACATGCCAGGAGACTGGAGAGATTCCCCACGGGCCCCTGGTCTCACTGTAGATAATACTGAATGTTATTCAGGAACACGCCAGGAGGCTGGAGAGATTCCCCACGGGATCCCTGGTCTCACTGTAGATAATACTGAATGTTATTCAGGAACACGCCAGGAGGCTGGAGAGATTCCCCACGGGATCCCTGGTCTCACTGTAGATAATACTGAATGTTATTCAGGAACACGCCAGGAGGAATGTCCCCACGGGATCCCTGGTCTCACTGTAGATAATACTGAATGTTATTCATGAACACGCCAGGAGGCTGGAGAGATTCCCCACGGGATCCCTGGTCTCACTGTAGATAATACTGAATGTTATTCAGGAACACGCCAGGAGGCTGGAGAGATTCCCCACGGGATCCCTGGTCTCACTGTAGATAATACTGAATGTTATTCAGGAACACGCCAGAGGCTGGAGGCTGGAGAGATTCACTGTAGATAATACCCACGCCAGGAGGCTGGAGGATCCGGGATCCCTGGTCTCACTGTAGATAATACTGAATGTTATTCAGGAACACGCCAGGAGGCTGGAGAGATTCCCCACGGGATCCCTGGTCTCACTGTAGATAATACTGAATGTTATTCATGAACACGCCAGGAGGCTGGAGAGATTCCCCACGGGATCCCTGGTCTCACTGTAGATAATACTGAATGTTATTCAGGAACACGCCAGGAGGCTGGAGAGATTCCCCACGGGATCCCTGGTCTCACTGTAGATAATACTGAATGTTATTCAGGAACACGCCAGGAGGCTGGAGAGATTCCCCACGGGATCCCTGGTCTCACTGTAGATAATACTGAATGTTATTCAGGAACACGCCAGGAGGCTGGAGAGATTCCCCACGGGATCCCTGGTCTCACTGTAGATAATACTGAATGTTATTCAGGAACACGCCAGGAGGCTGGAGAGATTCCCCACGGGATCCCTGGTCTCACTGTAGATAATACTGAATGTTATTCATGAACACGCCAGGAGGCTGGAGAGATCCCCACGGGATCCCTGGTCTCACTGTAGATAATACTGGATCCCAGGAGGCTGGAGAGAGATCCCTGGTCTCACTGTAGATAATACTGAATGTTATTCAGGAACACGCCAGGAGGCTGGAGAGATTCCCCACGGGATCCCTGGTCTCACTGTAGATAATACTGAATGTTATTCCCAGGCTGGAGACACGGGATCCCAGGAGGCTGGAGAGATTCCCCACGGGATCCCTGGTCATTGGTGTTCAAGTGGCTGAACATTAGACTGGTGGAATTGCCCGCTCTGCTTGGGTACATCTCAGCTGGTTGGACTCTGTTTTCAGGAGGAGAGTGTATCTAGGTCCCAAAAGGCACCCTATTCCCTATCAGCATATCGATTGCGCAACCAGGGCGGGAAAAACCTTGGATCATTGTTATTCTAACTTCCGCGACGCATATAAGGCCCTGCCCCGCCCTCCTTTCGGAAAAGCTGACCACGACTCCATTTTGCTGATCCCTGCCTACAGACAGAAACTTAAACAAGAGGCTCCCACGCTGAGGTCTGTCCAACGCTGGTCCGACCAAGCTGACTCCACACTCCAAGACTGCTTCCATCACGTGGACTGGGACATGTTTCGTATTGCGTCAGATAACAACATTGACGAATACGCTGATTCGGTGTGCGAGTTCATTAGAACGTGCGTTGAAGATGTCGTTCCCATAGCAACGATTAAAACATTCCCTAACCAGAAACCGTGGATTCATGGCAGCATTCGCGTGAAACTGAAAGCGCGGACCACTGCTTTTAATCAGGGCAAGGTGACTGGTAACATGACAGAATACAAACAGTGCAGCTATTCCCTCCGCAAGGCTATCAAACAAGCTAAGCGTCAGTATAGAGACAAAGTAGAATCTCAATTCAACGGCTCAGACACAAGAGGTATGTGGCAGGGTCTACAGTCAATCACGGACTACAAGAAGAAAACCAGCTCAGTCACGGACCAGGATGTCTTGCTCCCAGGCAGACTAAATAACTTTTTTGCCCGCTTTGAGGACAATACAGTGCCACTGACACGGCCTGCAACGAAAACATGCGGACTCTCCTTCACTGCAGCCGACGTGAGGAAAACATTTAAACGTGTCAACCCTCGCAAGGCTGCAGGCCCAGACGGCATCCCCAGCCGCGCCCTCAGAGCATGCGCAGACCAGCTGGCCGGTGTGTTTACGGACATATTCAATCAATCCCTATACCAGTCTGCTGTTCCCACATGCTTCAAGAGGGACACCATTGTTCCTGTTCCCAAGAAAGCTAAGGTAACTGAGCTAAACAACTACCGCCCGTAGCACTCACTTCCGTCATCATGAAGTGCTTTGAGAGACTAGTCAAGGACCATATCACCTCCACCCTACCTGACACCCTAGACCCACTCCAATTTGCTTACCGCCCAAATAGGTCCACAGACGATGCAATCTCAACCACACTGCCCTAACCCATCTGGACAAGAGGAATACCTATGTGAGAATGCTGTTCATCGACTACAGCTCGGCATTCAACACCATAGTACCCTCCAAGCTCGTCATCAAGCTCGAGACCCTGGGTCTCGACCCCGCCCTGTGCAACTGGGTACTGGACTTCCTGACGGGCCGCCCCCAGGTGGTGAGGGTAGGCAACAACATCTCCACCCCGCTGATCCTCAACACTGGGGCCCCACAAGGGTGCGTTCTGAGCCCTCTCCTGTACTCCCTGTCCACCCACGACTGCGTGGCCACGCACGCCTCCAACTCAATCATCAAGTTTGCGGACGACACAACAGTGGTAGGCTTGATTACCAACAACGACGAGACGGCCTACAGGGAGGAGGTGAGTGCCCTCGGAGTGTGGTGTCAGGAAAATAACCTCACACTCAACGTCAACAAAACTAAGGAGATGATTGTGGACTTCAGGAAACAGCAGAGGGAACACCCCCCTATCCACATCGATGGAACAGTAGTGGAGAGGGTAGCAAGTTTTAAGTTCCTCGGCATACACATCACAGACAAACTGAATTGGTCCACTCACACAGACAGCATCGTGAAGAAGGCGCAGCAGCGCCTCTTCAACCTGAGGAGGCTGAAGAAATTTGGCTTGTCACCAAAAGCACTCACAAACTTCTACAGATGCATAATCGAGAGCATCCTGGCGGGCTGTATCACCGCCTGGTACGGCAACTGCTCCGCCCACAACCGTAAGGCTCTCCAGAGGGTAGTGAGGTCTGCACAACGCATCACCGGGGGCAAACTACCTGCCCTCCAGGACACCTACACCACCCGATGTTACAGGAAGGCCATAAAGATCATCAAGGACAACAACCACCCGAGCCACTGCCTGTTCACCCCGCTATCATCCAGAAGGCGAGGTCAGTACAGGTGCATCAAAGCTGGGACCGAGAGACTGAAAAACAGCTTCTATCTCAAGGCCATCAGACTGTTAAACAGCCACCACTAACATTGAGTGGCTGCTGCCAACACACTGACTCAACTCCAGCCACTGTAATAATGGGAATTGATGGGAAATGATGAAAAATATATCACTAGCCACTTTAAACAATGCTACCTAATATAATGTTTACATACCCTACATTATTCATCTCATATGTATACGTATATACTGTACTCTATATCATCTACTGCATCCTTATGTAATACATGTATCACTAGCCACTTTAACTTTGCCACTTTGTTTACATACTCATCTCATATGTATATACTGTACTCGATACCATCTACTGTATCTTGCCTATGCTGCTCTGTACCATCACTCATTCATATATCTTTATGTACATATTCTTTATCCCCTTACACTGTGTATAAGACAGTAGTTTTGGAATTGTTAGTTAGATTACTTGTTGGTTATTACTGCATTGTCGGAACTAGAAGCACAAGCATTTCGCTACACTCGCATTAACATCTGCTAACCATGTGTATGTGACAAATACAATTTGATTTGATTTGATTTAGTGCACAACGTTTGACCAGGGCCCATAGAGTAGTGCACTATGTAGGGAATAGGGTTCCGTTTGGCCAAGCAGCACAGTTTAACAGTCGTCTCAGGTGACATGTAATTCTATCAGCAGCTGAGATGTGTTTCTCCGTCTACTGCCCTGACCCGAAGGTAACACAAGGCTGATTGGCTCCAGTGGACAGGCTTTACATACAGCGAGACACCTTCTCCTTTATAATACAGGCAGCACAGCCATAAGGCAGCACAGTCATAAGGCAGCACAGCCATAAGGCAGCACAGCCATAAGGCAGCACAGCACAGCCATAAGACAGCACAGCCATAAGGCAGCACAGCACAGCCACAAGGCAGCACAGCCATAAGGCAGCACAGCCATAAGGCAGCACAGCACAGCCACAAGGCAGCACAGCCATAAGGCAGCACAGCACAGCCACAAGGCAGCACAGCCATAAGGCAGCACAGCCAGCACAGCCACAAGGCAGCACAGCACAGCCATACCAGGCAACACAGCCATAAGGCAGCAGCACAGCCACAAGGCAGCACAGCCATAAGGCAGCATAGCCACAAGGCAGCACAGCCACAAGGCAGCACAGCCACAAGGCAGCACAGCAGCACCGCCATAAGGCAGCACAGCCACAAGGCAGCACCGCCATAAGGCATTCTCAGGGGAGAGCTGTAAAGGGATAAACAGAGAAACACACTAAACATATCATAGATGTTTCCCTAAACTGGAGCTGCATCAACAAGAGAAAACAACGCTTACATAAAAAAAATAAACATCAACATAATTTTCTTACATGTAAAATATCTATTGTCTTATGCATCGTATTTGATATCTGTCAAGTTATTATCAAAATATACACCACTAATATTCAATATAATAATACATCCTTTTATTTTTGGGACAAATGTACATAATGTTTCAGCAGCAAAACCAGGTGGACTGGGGACAGCAAGGAGACATCAGGCCAGGTAGTCCTGAGGCATGGTCCTAGGGCCAGGTGGACTGGGGACAGCAAGGAGACATCAGGCCAGGTAGTCCTGAGGCATGGTCCTAGGGCCAGGTGGACTGGGGACAGCAAGGAGACATCAGGCCAGGTAGTCCTGAGGCATGGTCCTAGGGCCAGGTGGACTGGGGACAGCAAGGAGACGTCAGGCCAGGTAGTCCTGAGGCATGGTCCTAGGGCCAGGTGGACTGGGGACAGCAAGGAGACATCAGGCCAGGTAGTCCTGAGGCATGGTCCTAGGGCCAGGTGGACTGGGGACAGCAAGGAGACATCAGGCCAGGTAGTCCTGAGGCATGGTCCCAGGGCTCAGGTGGGGGGGAGGGAGAGGGAGAATTAGAGGGAGCATACATCACACAGGACACCGGATAAGACAGGAGAAGTCATCCAGATATAACCTGACCCGAGGCCATGAACTACTGCAGCATAAATACTGGAGGCTGGACAGGAGGGGTCAGGAGACACTGTGGGAGACACCCCTGGACAGGGCCAAACAGGAAGGATATAACCCCACCCACTTTGCCAAAGCACAGCCCCCACACCACTAGACGGATATCTTCAAACCACCAACTTACTACCCTGAGACAAGGCTGAGTATAGCCCACAAAGATCTCCACCACGGCACAACCCAAGGGGGACGCCAAACCCGGACAGGAAGACCACGTCAGTGACTCCACCACGGCGCAACCCAGGGGGACGCCAAACCCGGACAGGAAGACCACGTCAGGGACTCCACCAGCGCAACCCAAGGGGAACGCCAAACCCGGACAGGAAGACCACGTCAGTGACTCCACCACGGCGCAACCCAAGGGGGACGCCAAACCCGGACAGGAAGACCACGTCAGTGACTCCACCACGGCGCAACCCAGGGGGACGCCAAACCCGGACAGGAAGACCACGTCAGTGTCTCCACCACGGCGCAACCCAAGGGGGACGCCAAACCCGGACACAGTGTCTCCACCACAGGCGCACCCAAGGGGGACGCCAAACCCGGACAGGAAGACCACGTTAGTGATCCACCACGGCGCAACCCAGGGGGACGCCAAACCCGGACAGGAAGACCACGTCAGTGACTCCACCACGGCGCTACCCAAGGGGGACGCATAAACCCGGACAGGAAGACCACGCTGACTCCACCACGGCGACCCAAGGGGGACGCCAAACCCGGACAGGAAGACCACAGTGGCCCCATCGGCGCAACCCAAGGGGGACGCCAAACCCGGACAGGAAGACCACGTCAGTGACTCCACCACGGCGCAAAGGGGGACGCCAAACCCGGACAGGAAGACCACGTCAGTGACTCCACCACGGCGCACCCAAGGGGGATGCAAAACCCGGTCAGGAAGACCACGTCAGTGACTCCACCACGGCGATATCCCAAACCAAACCCCACCACGTCAGTGACTCCACCCTGCGACAAGGGGGACGCCAAACCCGGACAGGAAGACCACGAGTGACTCCACCACGGCGCAACCCAAGGGGGACGCCAAACCCGGACCAGTGACTCCACCACGGCGCAACCCAAGGGGGACGCCAAGCCCGGACAGGAAGACCAGTGACTCCACCACGTCAAACCCGGACAGGAAGGAAGACCACGTCAGTGACTCCACCACGGCGCAACCCAAGGGGGACGCCAAACCCGGACAGGAAGACCACGTCAGTGACTCCAACACGGTGCAACCCAAGGGGGGACGCCAAACCCGGACAGGAAGACCACCAGGATGTGTACTCAAAGCGTGCGCTGACCAACTGGCAACTGTCTTCACTGACATTTTCAACCTCTCCCTGACCGAGTCTGTAATACCAACATGTTTGAAGCAGACCACCATAAACCCTGTGTCCAAGAACAGTAAGTTAACCTGCCTAAATGACTACCGACCCGTAGCACTCACGTCTGCAGCCATGAAGTGCTTTGAAAGGCTGGTCATGGCTCACATCAACACCATTATCCCAGAAACCCTAGACCCACTCCAATTTGCATACCTCCCTAACAGATCCACAGATGATACAATCTCTATTGCACTCCACACTGCTCCAAGCTCATCAATAAGCTATGGACCCTGGGACATAACACCTCCCTCTGCAACTAAATCCTGGACTTCCTGACGGGTAGCCCCCAGGTGGTAAGGGTAGATAACAACACATCCGTCACTCTGATCCTCAACACAGGGGCCCCTCGGGGGTGCATTCTCAGTCCCCTCCTGTACTCCCTGTTCACTCAGGACTGCATGGCCAGACACAACTCCAACACCATCATTAAGTTTGCTGATGACACAACAGTGGTAGGCCTGATCACCAACAACAATGAGACAGCCTATAGGGAGGAGGTCAGAGACCTGGTCGTGTGGTGCCAGAATAACAACCTTTCCCTCAACGTGATCAAGACAAAGGAGATGATTGTGGACTACAGGAAAAGGAGGACCAAGTACGTCCCCATTCTCATCAACAGGGCTGTAGTGGAGCAGGTTGAGAGCTTCAAGTTCCTTGGTGTCCACTTTACCAACAAACTATCATGGTCCAAACACACTAAGACAGTTGTGAAGAGGGCACGACAAAGCCTATTCCCCTTCAGGAGACTGAAAACATTTGGCATGGGTCCTCAGATCCTCAAAAAGTTCTATAGCTGCAACATCGAGAGCACTGACTGACTGGTTGTATCACTGCCTGGTATGGTAACTGCTCGGCATCTGACCGTAAGGTGCTACAGATGGTAGTGCGGCCCAGTATATCACCGGGGCCAAGCTTCCTGCCATCCAGGACCTCTATACCAGGCGGTGTCAGAGGAAGGCCCTACAGAGGGTAGTGGGTACAGCCCAGTACATCACCGGGGCCAAGCTTCCTGCCATCCAGGACCTCTACACTAGGCGGTGTCAGAGGAAGGCCCTACAGAGGGTAGTGGGTACAGCCCAGTACATCACCGGGGCCAAGCTTCCTGCCATCCAGGACCTCTACACTAGGCGGTGTCAGAGGAAGGCCCTACAGAGGGTAGTGGGTACAGCCCAGTACATCACCGGGGCCAAGCTTCCTGCCATCCAGGACCTCTACACTAGGCGGTGTCAGAGGAAGGCCCTACAGAGGGTAGTGGGTACAGCCCAGTACATCACTGGGGCCAAGCTTACTGCCATCCAGGATCTCTACACCTTCAGAGGAAGGCCCAACAAATTGTCAAAGATTCCAGCCACCCTTGTCATAGACTGTTCTATCTGCTACCGCACGGCTACTGTTCTCTGCTGCCAATGACTGGAACGATTTGCAAAAATAACTGAAGCTGGAGAGACCCATATCTCCCTCACTAACTTCAAGCACCAGCTGTCAGAGCAGCTCACAGATCACTGCACCTGTACATAGCCCATCTAACTACCTCATTCCCATACTGTTATTTATTTTTTTCTCCTTTGCACCCCAGTATCTCTACTTACACATTCATCTTCTGCACATCTATCACTCCAGTGTTTAATTGCTAAATTGTAATTACATCACCACTACGGCCTATTTATTGCCTTACCTCCCTTATCTTACCACATTTGCACACAGTATATCGACTTTTTCTATTGTGCTATTGACTGTATGTTTGTTTATTTCATGTGTTCTCAACTAGCCTACCTGGTTAAATAAAGGTGAAATATATATATATATATATATTTAAAAGCAATAAGTCTGGGTCCAAAAGGCTTCTAAACAGCTTCTATCCCCAAGCCATAAGACCTCTGAACAGCTAATCAAATGGCTACCCAGACTATTTGCATTACGCTGCTGCTACTGTCTGTTTATTATCTTTGCATAGTCACTTTAACTACCTACATGTACATATTACCGGAATTACCTCGACTAACTTTTGCCCCTAAACATAGCCTCGCTATTGTTATGTTACTACTGCTCTCTAATTAGTTCTTATTTCTTACTTATCTATTTTTTTTAAACGTATTTTTCTTAAAATTGCGTTAAAATTTTGGTTAAGGGCTTGAAAGTATAAGCGTTTCACTGTAAGGGTCTTCTTCGTGTGTTGTATTCGGCGGCATGTGACATATCCAATTTGATTTGATTTGATATATCCATTTTTGTAACAGTGATAGAGAATAGATCTGTGTCTGGCGGACGGAGAAGTCTGCTGCTGCGGTGTTACACGGTCGTCTGTCTCGGGGAGCGGAGGGATACAGTGTTTCACCACGGCAGTGATGTGGGTGCGGAGGGATACCATGTTTCACCACGGCAGTGATGTGGGTGCGGAGGGATACCGTGTTTTACCGCGGCAGTGATGTGCTCCAGTGTTGGTCTACCTCGGGGAGCGGAGGGATACCGTGTTTCACCACGGCAGTGGTGTGGGAGCGGAGGGATACCGTGTATCGCCACGGCAGTGATGTGGGAGCGGAGGGATACAGTGTTTCGCCACGGAGCTGAAGATCGACTGTTTACGGGTGGAGACTGCAAGGAATTTAAATCCCCCCCGGGTTGTTACGCTTCACGTTAAAGACGAAATAACAGTGGTAGTTGATGTGTTTCTTTGGATTATTCAGTACAGTTTAATGTGGTACATGTGAGCTCGATAGGCCGTCGGTGAAAGAGTTTTCCAGGGGGTTGTTTTCGCTGTCAGTGGATGGCCATGGCGGTGGAGACGCGACCGGAGCTGGTTGGGAAGCGGTTCCTGTGTGTCGGTGGAGACGAGCCGCTGGATCTCCGGGATATCGGCCGCTGGGGCTGGCGAGCTGGGGTCATCCGAGCCGTTACTCACCGGGACAACAACCATTCAGAGTTGACGGTAAGGAATTTGTATATTATTTTTAATGGTTTGCCCGACCGTAGACCGATGAGGCATTTGGTGTTGGTTTGGCTTTGTAAAGATTAAGTTAGCTTCTTAACGCCGTTAGCTGGTTTTCAGTCGCTATTGGCATATAATTATAGTAAATACATAGATAATATATCTTGTATGAAGTAAATGTAGTTTTGTATCTTTTATAACTGTTTGGCAGTAGCGTCAGACGTTAGTCTTGATCTATCTACCGTAAACCTGACGTTATGCTAGTTTAGCTAACTGACCGTTAGTCGGGCGCGTGTCAACAGTCAGAGATGTCTAACAGCAAATAAACCCGAGAGAGATGAGAGAGAGATGAGAGATAACAGAGAGATGGGGAGAGAGAGAGATAACAGAGAGGGAGAGAGAGAGAGATAACAGAGAGGAGAGAGAGAGAGATAACAGAGAGATGGGGAGAGAGAGAGAGATAACAGAGAGATGGGAGAGAGAGAGAGATAACAGAGAGATGGGAGAGAGAGAGAGATAACAGAGAGATGGGAGAGAGAGAGAGATAACAGAGAGATGGGGAGAGAGAGAGATAACAGAGAGATGGAGAGAGAGAGAGAGATAACAGAGAGATGGGAGGGAGAGATGAGGGAGAGAGAGAGAGATAACAGAGAGATGGGGAGAGAGAGAGAGATAACAGAGAGATGGGAGAGAGAGAGGGGAGATGGGAGAGAGAGAGAGAGATAACAGAGAGATGGGAGAGGAGAGAGAGATAACAGAGAGATGGGAGAGAGAGAGATAAGAGAGATGGAGAGAGAGAGAGAGATAACAGAGAGATGGGAGAGAGAGAGAGAGATAACAGAGAGATGGGAGAGAGAGAGAGATAACAGAGAGATGGGGGAGAGAGAGAGAGATAACAGAGAGATAACAGGGGGAGAGAGAGAGATAACAGAGAGATGGGGGAGAGAGAGATAACAGAGAGAGATGGGAGAGAGAGATAACAGAGAGGGAGAGAGAGATAACAGAGAGAGGGGGACAGAGAGAGAGAGAGAGATAACAGAGAGATGGGGAGAGAGATAACAGAGAGATGGGAGAGAGAGATAACAGAGAGATGGGAGAGAGAGATAACAGAGAGATGGGAGAGAGAGATAACAGAGAGATGGGAGAGGGATAACAGAGAGATGGGAGAGAGAGAGAGAGATAACAGAGAGATGGGAGAGAGAGACAGCAGAGAGAGAGAGAGAGAGAGATGGGAGAGAGAGAGAGAGATAACAGAGAGATGGGAGAGAGAGAGAGAACAGAGAGATGGGAGAGAGAGAGAGATAACAGAGAGATGGGGGACAGCGAGAGAGATAACAGAGAGATGGGGGACAGCGAGAGAGATAACAGAGAGATGGGGGACAGCGAGAGAGATAACAGAGAGATGGGGGAGAGCGAGAGAGATAACAGAGAGATGGGGGAGAGAGAGAGATAACAGAGAGATGGGGGACAGAGAGAGAGATAACAGAGAGATGGGGGAGAGAGAGAGAGATAACAGAGAGATGGGGGAGAGCGAGAGAGATAACAGAGAGATGGGGAGAGAGAGAGAGATAACAGAGAGATGGGGGAGAGAGAGAGAGATAACAGAGAGATAACAGAGAGATGGGGAGAGAGAGAGAGATAACAGAGAGATGGGGGACAGCGAGAGAGATAACAGAGAGATGGGGGAGAGCGAGAGGGAGAGATGGAGAGAGAGAGAGATAACAGAGAGATGGGAGAGAGGGGAGAGAGAGAGAGATAACAGAGAGATGGGAGAGGAGAGAGGGAGGATAACAGAGAGATGGGAGAGAGAGAGAGATAACAGAGAGATGGGGGAGAGAGAGAGAGAGATAACAGAGAGATGGGGGGAGAGAGAGAGAGAGATAACAGAGAGATGGGGGAGAGAGAGAGAGATAACAGAGAGATGGGGAGAGATAACAGAGAGATAACAGAGAGAGAGATAACAGGGGGAGAGAGAGAGATAAGATGGGAGAGAGAGAGAGATAACAGAGAGATGGGAGAGAGAGAGAGATAAGAGAGATGGGAGAGCGAGAGAGATAACAGAGAGGAGAGAGAGAGAGATAACAGAGATGGGAGAGATGGGAGGACAGAGAGAGAGAGAGATAACAGAGAGATGGGAGATATAACAGAGAGATGAGAGAGATAACAGATAACAGAGAGAGAGAGAGGGATAACAGAGATGGGGAGAGAGAGATAACAGAGAGATGGGAGAGAGATAACAGAGAGATGGGAGCGAGAGATAACAGAGATGGGAGAGCGAGAGATAACAGAGAGATAACAGAGAGAGATGGGAGAGAGAGAGAGAGAGATAACAGAGAGATGGGAGAGAGAGAGAGAGAGATAACAGAGAGATGGGAGAGAGAGAGAGAGAGAGAACAGAGAGATGGGGGAGAGAGAGAGAGAACAGAGAGATGGGGAGAGAGGGGGAGATGGGAGAGAGAGAGATAACAGAGAGATGGGGAGAGAGAGAGAGAGAGAGAACAGAGAGAGATGGGGGAGAGAGATAACAGAGATAACAGAGAGATGGGAGAGATAACAGAGAGATGGGAGAGAGAGATAACAGAGAGATGGGGGAGAGAGATAACAGAGAGATGGGAAGAGAGAGATAACAGAGATGGGAGAGAGAGAGATAACAGAGAGATGGGGGGGGATAACAGAGAGATGGGAGAGAGAGATAACAGAGAGAGAGAGAGGGAGATAACAGAGAGATGGGAGAGAGAGATAACAGAGAGATGGGAGAGAGAGATAACAGAGAGATGGGAGAGAGAGAGAGATAAGAGAGATGGGAGAGAGAGATAACAGAGAGATGGGAGGAGATAACAGAGATGGGAGAGAGATAACAGAGAGATGGGAGAGAGATAACAGAGAGGGGGAGAGAGAGAGAGATAACAGAGAGATGAGGAGAGAGAGAGATGAGGGAGATAACAGAGAGATGAGAGAGAGATAACAGAGAGAGGGGACAGAGAGATGGGAGAGAGGGAGATAACAGAGAGATGGGAGAGAGGGATAACAGAGATGGAGATGGGAGAGAGAGAGATAACAGAGAGATGGGAGAGGAGAGATAACAGAGAGATGGGAGAGAGAGAGATAACAGAGAGATGGGAAGAGAGAGATAACAGAGAGATGGGAGGAGAGATAACAGAGAGATGGGAGAGAGAGATAACAGAGAGATAACAGAGAGGGAGAGAGAGAGAGAGATAACAGAGAGATGGGAGAGGGAGATAACAGAGAGATAACAGAGGGAGATAACAGAGAGATGGTAGAGGGAGATAACAGAGAGATGGTAGGAGAGATAACAGAGAGATGGGGGAGAGCGAGAGAGAGATAACAGAGAGATGGGGGAGAGCGAGAGAGAGATAACAGAGAGATGGGGGAGAGCGAGAGATGGGAGAGCGAGAGATGGGAGAGCGAGAGGGGTAAAGCAAGCAGAGAGATAGCTGGGACCGGTTTCCCAAAATCATATTAAGGCTAAATTAATCGTCAGAACCACTGACCTGTGATTAAATGACCTAGCAGCCACATCAAGGCTGAAATTCCAAGCCTTGTACAATAATTGTCTAGAACCTGAAGTGCATATTAACTGGCATGCCCACCAGTTGTATAGAGGACAAACATGTTGAATGTGCGGGCTAAATAGGTAAATCTTTCCAGATTTGTCCTAAATCACAGGGCCCATGTAAAAACCCACTATTTGTTGTTTGTTGCCAGATTTCTAATGGTAAAGCAGTGTTGCTAATGAAGCCTACGTGAATACTGTCTGACAGGTAGCCAGATAAATGAATAGTTGCATTTACTTTGGGCCCCTTTTTTATCAGCCAGGAATGAACAGCTGAGTGAACACAAGGATTTAAGATTAGATCATGTCACACACAACTTGCCATTGTACTAGTGTCAGTAGTTAGAATAGCAACACAATTACACTGTCTGGCTGTGTGTGTGTTGCTGGTTGAACTGTCTGGCTGTGTGTTTGTTGTTGGTTGAACTGTCTGGCTGTGTGTTTGTTGTTGGTTGAACTGTCTGGCTGTGTGTGTGTTGCTGGTTGAACTGTCTGGCTGTGTGTGTGTTGCTGGTTGAACTGTCTGGCTGTGTGTTTGTTGCTGGTTGAACTGTCTGGCTGTGTGTGTGTTGCTGGTTGAACTGTCTGGCTGTGTGTGTGTTGCTGGTTGAACTGTCTGGCTGTGTGTGTGTTGCTGGGTGAACTGTCTGGCTGTGTGTGTGTGCTGGGTGAACTGTCTGGCTGTGTGTGTGTTGCTGGGTGAACTGTCTGGCTGTGTGTGTGTGCTGGTTGAACTGTCTGGCTGTGTGTTTGTTGCTGGTTGAACTGTCTGGCTGTGTGTGTGTTGCTGGGTGAACTGTCTGGCTGTGTGTGTGTTGCTGGTTGAACTGTCTGGCTGTGTGTGTGTTGCTGGGTGAACTGTCTGGCTGTGTGTGTGTTGCTGGTTGAACTGTCTGGCTGTGTGTGTGTTGCTGGGTGAACTGTCTGGCTGTGTGTTTGTTGCTGGGTGAACTGTCTGGCTGTGTGTGTGTTGCTGGGTGAACTGTCTGGCTGTGTGTGTGTTGCTGGGTGAACTGTCTGGCTGTGTGTGTGTTGCTGGGTGAACTGTCTGGCTGTGTGTTTGTTGCTGGGTGAACTGTCTGGCTGTGTGTTTGTTGCTGGGTGAACTGTCTGGCTGTGTGTGTGTTGCTGGGTGAACTGTCTGGCTGTGTGTGTGTTGCTGGGTGAACTGTCTGGCTGTGTGTGTGTTGCTGGGTGAACTGTCTGGCTGTGTGTGTGTTGCTGGGTGAACTGTCTGGCTGTGTGTACTGTCTGGCTGTGTGTTTGTTGCTGGGTGAACTGTCTGGCTGGGTGAATAGAGGCCTGTCTGGCTGTGTGTTGCTGAGTTGGGAATCTGTAAACGTGTAGCTAGCTAGGCTGTGACACGCCGTTGTTGCCAACAATAGCTTCTACAAGTGTTTGGTTCAGAGCACTGTGTGGTGGAGGGAGAATCAACAGTATGTTTTGAGGAGTAGGATCTGAACAGTAGCTGTGTGTGTGGAGGGAGAATCAACAGTATGTTTTGAGGAGTAGGATCTGAACAGTACTGTGTGTGTGGAGGGAGAATCAACAGTATGTTTTGAGGAGTAGGATCTGAACAGTACTGTGTGTGTGGAGGAGTAGGATCTGAACAGTACTGTGTGTGTGGAGGAGTAGGATCTGAACAGTACTGTGTGTGTGGAGGAGTAGGATCTGAACAGTACTGTGTGTGTGGAGGGAGAATCAACAGTATGTTTTGAGGAGTAGGATCTGAACAAGAACACCTTGACTACACTCATTCATTCTTATCACTGTTAAAACCAGACTGCTTGTAGGCCAGCTAGTTGTTTCAATGACTTTTGTTTCAGAAAAAATACACCAATCATTTTACTATGACAATAACGGTACTTGAAATGAACATGTTATTTTGTTGCCCTGGGAGACAGAATGTAACATGAGACCAGTGGTGGTCAGCAGCACCCCTCCCCCACCGGTACCACAACATAAGGCAGCCATGTCTGTGTTCTATGACAGAAGGCTCTCCCTGGTTTCCAGATTGCAAAGCCGGGGTTTGGGCCCCTGTCGGGAGGCCAAGCCCGCCGGGGTTGGGGCCCCTGTCGGGAGGCCAAGCCCGCCGGGGTTGGGGCCCCTGTCGGGAGGCCAAGCCATCTCTGTACTGACCCTGTTCTCTGAGACGGCCCAGACCTTCCAACCCATCTCTGTACTGACCCTGTTCTCTGAGACGGCCCAGACCTTCCAACCCATCTCTGTACTGACCCTGTTCTCTGAGACGGCCCAGACCTTCCAACCCCATCTCTGTAGTGACCCTGTTCTCTGGGACGGCCCAGACCTTCCAACCCATCTCTGTACTGACCCTGTTCGGGAGGCCCAGACCTTCTAACCCATCTCTGTACTGACCCTGTTCTCTGGGAGGCCCAGACCTTCCAACCCCATCTCTGTAGTGACCCTGTTCTCTGGGACGGCCCAGACCTTCCAACCCATCTCTGTACTGACCCTGTTCTCTGAGACGGCCCAGACCTTCCAACCCATCTCTGTACTGACCCTGTTCTCTGAGACGGCCCAGTCTCCCCAGACCTTCCAACTCATCTCTGTACTGACCCTGTTCTCTGGAGGCCCAGTCTCCCCAGACCTTCCAACCCATCTCTGGGGCCCCTGTTCTCTGGGACGGCCCAGACCTCCCAACCCATCTGGGGACCCTGTTCTCTGAGACGGCCAGACCTTCCAACCCATCTCTGTACTGACCCTGTTCTCTGAGAGGGGCCCAGTCTCCCCAGACCTTCCAACCCATCTCTGTACTGACCCTGTTCTCTGAGGGGCCCAGTCTCCCCAGACCTTCCAACCCATCTCTGTACTGACCCTGTTCTCTGGAGGCCCAGTCTCCCCAGTTGCAAGATCTTCCCAGCACCCATCAAATCTGTACTGACCCTGTTCTCTGAACAAGTCTCCCCAGACCTTCCAACCCATCTCTGTTTGACCCTGTTCTCTGAAAGGCCCAGTCTCCCCAAATTCCAACCCATCTCTGTACTGACCCTGTTCTCTGAGACGGTTAGTCTCCCCAGACCTTCCAAAATCTCTGTAGTGACCCTGTTTCTGAGAAGTCTCCCCAGACCTTCCAACCCATCTTCTGTACTGACCCTGTTCTCTTGACGGCCCAGTCTCCCCAGACCTTTTCTCTTATTTACCCTGTTCTCTGAGACACCCAGTATTAGACCTTTGACATAATGTTCTCTAACAACAAACTGCCCAGAGAACATCATACTTTCCTGAAACTATACCTTCCAACCCTCTCTGCTGATTGGCCCAGTCTCCCCAGACCTTTATTCTGTATTGACCCTGTTCTCTGGCTTGGTACTTTGATGTTTCAGACACCAACCCTCTCTCATTGACCCTGTGAGAGGCCCAGACTCTCTTTCACCATCTCTGGCTGACCCTGTTCTCTGAGACGGCCCAGACAGACCTTCCATACCCATCTCTGTACTGACCCTGTTCTCTGAGTTCGGCCCAGACCTTCCAACCCATCTCTGTACTGACCCTGTTCTCTGAACATTCTCCAGACCTCCAACCCATCTCACTGACCCTGTTCTCTGAGACGGCCCAGACCTTCCAACCCATCTCTGTACTGACCCTGTTCTCTGAGACGGCCCATCCCCAGACCTTCCAACCCATCTCTGTACTGACAAGGACCTTGTTCTCTGAGATGTCTCCCAGACCTTCCAACCCATCTCTGTACTGACCCTGTTCTCTGAGAGGTCTCCCAGACCTTCATGTCCCATCTCTGTTGACCCTGTTCTCTGAGACGGCCCAGACCTTCAACCCATCTCTTACACTTCTGTTCTTTTCAGACAACCCATCTCTGTACTGACCCTGTTCTCCCCAGACCTTCCAACCCATCTCTGTATGACCCTGTTCTCTGAGATGCCCAGTCTAGTAGGCTACCTTCCAACCCATCTCTGTACTGACCCTGTTCTCTGAGACGCCCAGCCCAGACCTTCCAACCCATCTCTGTACTGACCCTGTTCTCTGAGACGCCCAGCCCAGACCTTCCAACCCATCTCTGTACTGACCCTGTTCTCTGAGACGCCCAGCCCAGACCTTCCAACCCATCTCTGTACTGACCCTGTTCTCTGAGACGCCCAGTCTCCCCAGACCTTCCAACCCATCTCTGTACTGACCCTGTTCTCTGAGACGGCCCAGTCTCCCCAGACCTTCCAACCCATCTCTGTACTGACCCTGTTCTCTGAGACGGCCCAGTCTCCCCAGACCTTCCAACCCATCTCTGTACTGACCCTGTTCTCTGAGACGCCCAGTCTCCCCAGACCTTCCAACCCATCTCTGTACTGACCCTGTTCTCTGAGACGGCCCAGTCTCCCCAGACCTTCCAACCCATCTCTGTACTGACCCTGTTCTCTGAGACGGCCCAGTCTCCCCAGACCTTCCAACCCATCTCTGTACTGACCCTGTTCTCTGAGACGCCCAGCCCAGACCTTCCAACCCATCTCTGTACTGACCCTGTTCTCTGAGACGGCCCAGTCTCCCAGACCTTCCAACCCATCTCTGTACTGACCCTGTTCTCTGAGACGGACCTCCCCAACCCATCTCTGTACTGACCCTGTTCTCTCTCCAACCCCCAGACCTTCCCAACCCATCTCTGTACTGACCCTGTTCTCTGAGACGGCCCAGTCTCCCCAGACCTTCCAACCCATCTCTGTACTGACCCTGTTCTCTGAGACGGCCCAGACCTTCCAACCCATCTCTGTACTGACCCTGTTCTCTGAGACGGCCCAGTCTCCCCAGACCTTCCAACCCATCTCTGTACTGACCCTGTTCTCTGAGACGGCCCAGACCTTCCAACCCATCTCTGTACTGACCCTGTTCTCTGAGACGGCCCAGACCTTCCAACCCATCTCTGTACTGACCCTGTTCTCTGAGACGGCCCAGTCTCCCCAGACCTTCCAACCCATCTCTGTACTGACCCTGTTCTCTGAGACGGCCCAGACCTTCCAACCCATCTCTGTACTGACCCTGTTCTCTGAGACGGCCCAGACCTTCCAACCCATCTCTGTACTGACCCTGTTCTCTGAGACGGCCCAGTCTCCCCAGACCTTCCAACCCATCTCTGTACTGACCCAGTTCTCTGAGACGGCCCAGACCTTCCAACCCATCTCTGTACTGACCCAGTTCTCTGAGACGGCCCAGTCTCCCCAGACCTTCCAACCCATCTCTGTACTGACCCTGTTCTCTGAGACGGCCCAGTCTCCCCAGACCTTCCAACCCATCTCTGTACTGACCCTGTTCTCTGAGACGGCCCAGACCTTCCAACCCATCTCTGTACTGACCCTGTTCTCTGAGACGGCCCAGACCTTCCAACCCATCTCTGTACTGACCCTGTTCTCTGAGACGGCCCAGACCTTCCAACCCATCTCTGTACTGACCCTGTTCTCTGAGACGGCCCAGACCTTCCAACCCATCTCTGTACTGACCCTGTTCTCTGAGACGGCCCAGACCTTCCAACCCATCTCTGTACTGACCCTGTTCTCTGAGACGGCCCAGTCTCCCCAGACCTTCCAACCCATCTCTGTACTGACCCTGTTCTCTGAGACGGCCCAGACCTTCCAACCCATCTCTGTACTGACCCTGTTCTCTGAGACGGCCCAGTCTCCCCAGACCTTCCAACCCATCTCTGTACTGACCCTGTTCTCTGAGACGGCCCAGACCTTCCAACCCCATCTCCAGTTCTCTCCCCAGACCTTCCAACCCATCTCTGTACTGACCCTGTTCTCTGAGACGGCCCAGACCTTCCAACCCATCTCTGTACTGACCCTGTTCTCTGAGACGGCCCAGACCTTCCAACCCATCTCTGTACTGACCCTGTTCTCTGAGACGGCCCAGACCTTCCAACCCATCTCTGTACTGACCCTGTTCTCTGAGACGCCCAGACCTTCCAACCCATCTCTGTACTGACCCTGTTCTCTGAGACCCCAGACCTTCCAACCCATCTCTGTACTGACCCTGTTCTGAGACGGCCCAGACCTTCCAACCCATCTCTGTACTGACCCTGTTCTCTGAGACGGCCCAGACCTTCCAACCCATCTCTGTACTGACCCTGTTCTCTGAGACGGCCAGACCTCCAACCCAGACTGTTCTCTGAGACGGCCCAGACCTTCCAACCCATCTCTGTACTGACCCTGTTCTCTGAGACGGCCCAGACCTTCCAACCCATCTCTGTACTGACCCTGTTCTCTGAGACGGCCCAGACCTTCCAACCCATCTCTGACCCCAGACCTTCCAACCCATCTCTGTACTGACCCAGTTCTCTGAGACGGCCCAGTCTCCCCAGACCTTCCAACCCATCTCTCTACTGACCCTGTTCTCTGAGACGGCCCAGACCTTCCAACCCATCTCTGTACTGACCCTGTTCTCTGAGACGGCCCAGACCTTCCAACCCATCTCTGTACTGACCCTGTTCTCTGAGACAGGCATCTCCTGAGTCTCCCCAGACCTTCCAACCCATCTCTGTACTGACCCTGTTCTCTGAGACGGCCCAGTCTCCCCAGACCTTCCAACCCATCTCTGTACTGACCCTGTTCTCTGAGACGGCCCAGACCTTCCAACCCATCTCTGTACCGACCCAGTTCTCTGAGACGGCCCAGTCTCCCCAGACCTTCCAACCCATCTCTGTACCGACCCAGTTCTCTGAGACGGCCCAGTCTCCCCAGACCTTCCAACCCATCTCTGTACCGACCCAGTTCTCTGAGACGGCCCAGTCTCCCCAGACCTTCCAACCCATCTCTGTACCGACCCAGTTCTCTGAGACGGCCCAGTCTCCCCAGACCTTCCAACCCATCTCTGTACCGACCCAGTTCTCTGAGACGGCCCAGTCTCCCCAGACCTTCCAACCCATCTCTGTACCGACCCAGTTCTCTGAGACGGCCCAGTCTCCCCAGACCTTCCAACCCATCTCTGTACTGACCCAGTTCTCTGAGACGGCCCAGTCTCCCCAGACCTTCCAACCCATCTCTGTACTGACCCAGTTCTCTGAGACGGCCCAGTCTCCCCAGACCTTCCAACCCATCTCTGTACTGACCCAGTTCTCTGAGACGGCCCAGTCTCCCCAGACCTTCCAACCCATCTCTGTACTGACCCTGTTCTCTGAGACGGCCCAGTCTCCCCAGACTCCCCAGACCTCCAACCCATCTCTGTACTGACCCTGTTCTCTGAGACGGCCCAGTCTCCCCAGACCTTCCAACCCATCTCTGTATTGACCCTGTTCTCTGAGACGGCCCAGTCTCCCCAGACCTTCCAACCCATCTCTGTATTGACCCTGTTCTCTGAGACGGCCCAGTCTCCCCAGACCTTCCAACCCATCTCTGTACTGACCCTGTTCTCTGAGACGGCCCAGACCTTCCAACCCATCTCTGTACTGACCCTGTTCTCTGAGACGGCCCAGTCTCCCCAGACCTTCCAACCCATCTCTGTACTGACCCTGTTCTCTGAGACGGCCCAGACCTTCCAACCCATCTCTGTACTGACCCTGTTCTCTGAGACGGCCCAGACCTTCCAACCCATCTCTGTACTGACCCTGTTCTCTGAGACGGCCCAGTCTCCCCAGACCTTCCAACCCATCTCTGTACTGACCCTGTTCTCTGAGACGGCCCAGTCTCCCCAGACCTTCCAACCCATCTCTGTACTGACCCTGTTCTCTGAGACGGCCCAGTCTCCCCAGACCTTCCAACCCATCTCTGTACTGACCCAGTTCTCTGAGACGGCCCAGTCTCCCCAGACCTTCCAACCCATCTCTGTGTTTGACCCTGTTCCAGACCTCCCAGACCTTCCAACCCATCTCTGTACTGACCCTGTTCTCTGAGACGGCCCAGTCTCCCCAGACCTTCCAACCCATCTCTGACTGACCCTGTTCTCTGAGACGGCCCAGTCTCCCCAGACCTTCCAACCCATCTCTGTACTGACCCTGTTCTCTGAGACGGCCCAGTCTCCCAGACCTTCCAACCCATCTCTGTACTGACCCTTTCCCTCTGATCTTATTCTGAATATGTCCAGATGTGGTGGTTTGAGACCCTGATATTAAACATGGTGGTGTTTGAGACCCTGATATTATAACATGGTGGTGTTTGAGACCCTGATATTATAACATGGTGGTGTTTGAGCCCCTGATATTATAACATGGTGGTGTTTGAGCCCTGATATTATAACATGGTGGTGTTTGAGACCCTGATATTATAACATGGTGGTGTTTGAGACCCTGATATTATAACATGGTGGTGTTTGAGCCCCTGATATTAACACATGGTGGTGTTTGAGCTGATATTATAACCCTGATATTAAACATGGTGGTGTTTGAGACCCTGATATTATAACATGGTGGTGTTTGAGACCCTGATATTATAACATGGTGGTGTTTGAGTCCCTGATATTAACACATGGTGGTGTTTGAGACCCTGATATTATAACATGGTGGTGTTTGAGCCCCTGATATTAACACATGGTGGTGTTTGAGACCCTGATATTATAACATGGTGGTGTTTGAGCCCCTGATATTATAACATGGTGGTGTTTGAGACCCTGATATTATAACATGGTGGTGTTTGAGTCCCTGATATTATAACATGGTGGTGTTTGAGTCCCTGATATTATAACATGGTGGTGTTTGAGCCCCTGATATTATAACATGGTGGTGTTTGAGTCCCTGATATTATAACATGGTGGTGTTTGAGTCCCTGATATTATAACATGGTGGTGTTTGAGACCCTGATATTATAACATGGTGGTGTTTGAGACCCTGATATTATAACATGGTGGTGTTTGAGCCCCTGATATTATAACATGGTGGTGTTTGAGTCCCTGATATTATAACATGGTGGTGTTTGAGTCCCTGATATTATAACATGGTGGTGTTTGAGCCCCTGATATTATAACATGGTGGTGTTTGAGTCCCTGATATTATAACATGGTGGTGTTTGAGCCCCTGATATTATAACATGGTGGTGTTTGAGTCCCTGAGCCCCTGATATTATAACATGGTGGTGTTTGAGACCCTGATATTATAACATGGTGGTGTTTGAGACCCTGATATTATAACATGGTGGTGTTTGAGCCCCTGATATTATAACATGGTGGTGTTTGAGCCCCTGATATTATAACATGGTGGTGTTTGAGTCCCTGATATTATAACATGGTGGTGTTTGAGCCCCTGATATTAACACATGGTGGTGTTTGAGCCCCTGATATTATAACATGGTGGTGTTTGAGCCCCTGATATTAACACATGGTGGTGTTTGAGCCCCTGATATTATAACATGGTGGTGTTTGAGCCCCTGATATTAACACATGGTGGTGTTTGAGACCCTGATATTATAACATGGTGGTGTTTGAGACCCTGATATTATAACATGGTGGTGTTTGAGACCCTGATATTATAACATGGTGGTGTTTGAGACCCTGATATTATAACATGGTGGTGTTTGAGACCCTGATATTAACACATGGTGGTGTTTGAGCCCCTGATATTATAACATGGTGGTGTTTGAGTCCCTGATATTATAACATGGTGGTGTTTGAGCCCCTGATATTATAACATGGTGGTGTTTGAGTCCCTGATATTATAACATGGTGGTGTTTGAGTCCCTGATATTATAACATGGTGGTGTTTGAGACCCTGATATTATAACATGGTGGTGTTTGAGACCCTGATATTATAACATGGTGGTGTTTGAGACCCTGATATTATAACATGGTGGTGTTTGAGACCCTGATATTATAACATGGTGGTGTTTGAGTCCCTGATATTATAACATGGTGGTGTTTGAGTCCCTGATATTATAACATGGTGGTGTTTGAGTCCCTGATATTATAACATGGTGGTGTTTGAGCCCCTGATATTAGTCCCTGATATTATACATGGTGGTGTTTGAGCCCCTGATATTATAACATGGTGGTGTTTGAGACCCTGATATTATAACATGGTGGTGTTTGAGCCCCTGATATTATAACATGGTGGTGTTTGAGACCCTGATATTATAACATGGTGGTGTTTGAGACCCTGATATTATAACATGGTGGTGTTTGAGTCCCTGATATTATAACATGGTGGTGTTTGAGCCCCTGATATTATAACATGGTGGTGTTTGAGTCCCTGATATTATAACATGGTGGTGTTTGAGCCCCTGATATTATAACATGGTGGTGTTTGAGCCCCTGATATTATAACATGGTGGTGTTTGAGACCCTGATATTATAACATGGTGGTGTTTTCCCTGATATTATAACATGGTGGTGTTTGAGACCCTGATATTATAACATGGTGGTGTTTGAGCCCCTGATATTATAACATGGTGGTGTTTGAGTCCCTGATATTATAACATGGTGGTGTTTGAGACCCTGATATTATAACATGGTGGTGTTTGAGCCCCTGATATTATAGCCCTGATATTATACACATGGTGGTGTTTGAGCCCCTGATATTATAACATGGTGGTGTTTGAGAGCCCCTGATATTATAACATGGTGGTGTTTGAGTCCCTGATATTATAACATGGTGGTGTTTGAGTCCCTGATATTATAACATGGTGGTGTTTGAGCCCCTGATATTATAACATGGTGGTGTTTGAGCCCCTGATATTATAACATGGTGGTGTTTGAGCCCCTGATATTATAACATGGTGGTGTTTGAGCCCCTGATATTAACATGGTGGTGTTTGAGTCCCTGATATTATAACATGGTGGTGTTTGAGTCCCTGATATTATAACATGGTGGTGTTTGAGTCCCTGATATTATAACATGGTGGTGTTTGAGCCCCTGATATTATAACATGGTGGTGTTTGAGCCCCTGATATTATAACATGGTGGTGTTTGAGTCCCTGATATTATAACATGGTGGTGTTTGAGCCCCTGATATTATAACATGGTGGTGTTTGAGCCCCTGATATTATAACATGGTGGTGTTTGAGCCCCTGATATTAACACATGGTGGTGTTTGAGTCCCTGATATTATAACATGGTGGTGTTTGAGTCCCTGATATTATAACATGGTGGTGTTTGAGCCCCTGATATTATAACATGGTGGTGTTTGAGTCCCTGATATTATAACATGGTGGTGTTTGAGCCCCTGATATTATAACATGGTGGTGTTTGAGCCCCTGATATTATAACATGGTGGTGTTTGAGCCCCTGATATTAACACATGGTGGTGTTTGAGCCCCTGATATTATAACATGGTGGTGTTTGAGCCCCTGATATTATAACATGGTGGTGTTTGAGCCCCTGATATTATAACATGGTGGTGTTTGAGACCCTGATATTATAACATGGTGGTGTTTGAGCCCCTGATATTATAACATGGTGGTGTTTGAGCCCCTGATATTATAACATGGTGGTGTTTGAGACCCTGATATTATAACATGGTGGTGTTTGAGTCCCTGATATTATAACATGGTGGTGTTTGAGTCCCTGATATTAACACATGGTGGTGTTTGAGACCCTGATATTATAACATGGTGGTGTTTGAGTCCCTGATATTATAACATGGTGGTGTTTGAGACCCTGATATTAACACATGGTGGTGTTTGAGTCCCTGATATTATAACATGGTGGTGTTTGAGACCCTGATATTATAACATGGTGGTGTTTGAGTCCCTGATATTATAACATGGTGGTGTTTGAGTCCCTGATATTATAACATGGTGGTGTTTGAGTCCCTGATATTATAACATGGTGGTGTTTGAGTCCCTGATATTATAACATGGTGGTGTTTGAGACCCTGATATTATAACATGGTGGTGTTTGAGACCCTGATATTAACACATGGTGGTGTTTGAGACCCTGATATTATAACATGGTGGTGTTTGAGACCCTGATATTAACACATGGTGGTGTTTGAGACCCTGATATTATAACATGGTGGTGTTTGAGCCCCTGATATTAACACATGGTGGTGTTTGAGACCCTGATATTATAACATGGTGGTGTTTGAGACCCTGATATTATAACATGGTGGTGTTTGAGACCCTGATATTATAACATGGTGGTGTTTGAGACCCTGATATTAACACATGGTGGTGTTTGAGGCCCTGATATTATAACATGGTGGTGTTTGAGTCCCTGATATTATAACATGGTGGTGTTTGAGTCCCTGATATTATAACATGGTGGTGTTTGAGTCCCTGATATTAAACATGGTGGTGTTTGAGTCCCTGATATTAACACATGGTGGTGTTTGAGTCCCTGATATTATAACATGGTGGTGTTTGAGACCCTGATATTATAACATGGTGGTGTTTGAGTCCCTGATATTATAACATGGTGGTGTTTGAGTCCCTGATATTATAACATGGTGGTGTTTGAGTCCCTGATATTATAACATGGTGGTGTTTGAGACCCTGATATTATAACATGGTGGTGTTTGAGACCCTGATATTATAACATGGTGGTGTTTGAGACCCTGATATTATAACATGGTGGTGTTTGAGCCCCTGATATTTTTTAATTTTAATTTTACCTTTATTTAACCAGGCAAGTCATTTAAGAACATATTAAGAACATATTAACATGTTAGAGAGAAGCAGACTGGGACATGTTCTATGCTGTGATTTGACATGTTCTAGAGAAGCACACAGGAATCCATACATCCAGTAGTGGGTCTCGCAGTCTGTTTCCGATGGTGAACATACTGGGGTTTGGTCTGACACACTGGGTCGTATCTGGAGCTCTGTCTAGATAATCAGTCTGGGGGTTAGTTGGGGGTTGCCCAGCCTCTGCTGTGTGGCATCCTATAGAGTTTGCTGTGGATTAACAATCAATGTGTTTAGTACAAAGTACTTGTTGACATTGCGTCAGTCATTGTGCAGTAGATTGTTGGCCAGTAGATTCAGCCAGGTTGTTATTCTTAAAGGAGTCTGAGCACTTTATTTCACATCATACCTGTAGTAAAATGTACTAAACTAAAAGTAAAACAATAAGAGTAACAATAAGGAGGCTATACACAGGGGGTACCATTACTGAGTCAATGTGTGGGGTACCGGTTAGTGGAGGTAATATACACAGGGGGTACCATTACTGAGTCAATGTGTGGGGTACCGGTTAGTGGAGGTAATATATACAGGGGGTACCATTACTGAGTCAATGTGTGGGGTACCGGTTAGTGGAGGTAATATACACAGGGGGTACCATTACTGAGTCAATGTGTGGGGTACCGGTTAGTGGAGGTAATATACACAGGGGGTACCATTACTGAGTCAATGTGTGGGGTACCGGTTAGTGGAGGTAATATACACAGGGGGTACCATTACTGAGTCAATGTGTGGGGTACTGGTTAGTGGAGGTAATATACACAGGGGGTACCATTACTGAGTCAATGTGTGGGGTACCGGTTAGTGGAGGTAATATACACAGGGGGTACCATTACTGAGTCAATGTGTGGGGTACCGGTTAGTGGAGGTAATATACACAGGGGGTACCATTACTGAGTCAATGTGTGGGGTACCGGTTAGTGGAGGTCATATACACAGGGGGTACCATTACTGAGTCAATGTGTGGGGTACAGGTTAGTGGAGGTAATATATATATATACAGGGGTACCGGTTAGTGGAGTAATATATACAGGGGTACCGGTTAGTGGAGGTAATATATACAGGGGTACAGGTTAGTGGAGGTAATATATACAGGGGTACAGGTTAGTGGAGGTTATATATACAGGGGTACAGGTTAGTGGAGGTAATATATGTGGGGGTACAGGTTAGTGGAGGGGGTAATATATACAGGGGGTACAGGTTAGTGGAGGTAATATATACAGGGGGTATAGGTTAGTGGAGGTAATATATACAGGGGTACAGGTTAGTGGAGGTAATATATACAGGGGTACTGTCATATATGGGGTACCACACTGCCACTGGGGTCAATATGGAGGACACACTATACATATGGTACCACACACTGAGTCAATATGGGTACACTGCCCCTGTCAATATGGACGACACACTATCAATATGGGGTACCACACTGCCCCTGTCAATATGGACGACACACTGCCCCTGTCAATATGGACGACACACTGCCCCTGTCAATATGGGGGACACACTGTCAATATGGACGACACACTGCCCCTGTCAATATGGGGGACACACTGCCCCTGTCAATATACACAGGGGTACCACACTGCCCCTGTCAATATGGGGACACACTGTCAATATGGAGGTAACACACTGCCCCTGTCAATATGGACGACACACTGCCCCTGTCAATATGGGACACACTGTCAATATGGAGACACACTGTCAATATGGGGTACACACTGCCCCTGTCAATATGGGTTACACACTGCCCCTGTCAATATGGGAGTACACACTGTCAATATGGGGGACAGGTTAGTGCCCCTGTCAATATATATATACACCTGCCCCTGTCAATAGTGGAGGTAATATATACAGGGGGCCCCTGTCAATATGGAGGTAATACTACCCCTGTCAATATGGAGGTACACAGGGGTCAATATGGACGTAACACTACCCCTGTCAATATGGTAATACACACAGGGGTCAATATGGACGTACACACTGCCCCTGTCAATATGGTCAATATACACACTGTCAATATGGACGACACACTGTCAATATGGACAGGTCAATATGGAGACACACTGTCAATATGGACGACACACTGCCCCTGTCAATATGGACGACACACTGCCCACTGTCAATATGGACGACACACTGTCAATATGGACGACACACTGCCCCTGTCAATATGGACGACACACTGCCCCTGTCAATATGGACGACACACTGCCCCTGTCAATATGGACGACACACTGCCCCTGTCAATATGGACGACACACTGTCAATATGGACGACACACTGTCAATATCAACACTGCGACACCCTGTCAATATGGACGACACACTGCCCCTGTCAATATGGACGACACACTGCCCCTGTCAATATGGACGACACACTGTCAATATGGACGACACACTGCCCCTGTCAATATGGACGACACACTGCCCCTGTCAATATGGACGACACACTGTCAATATGGACGACACACTGCCACTGTCAATATGGATGACACACTGTCAATATGGACGACACACTGCCCCTGTCAATATGGACGACACACTGCCCCTGTCAATATGGACGACACACTGCCCCTGTCAATATTGGGGAACTACGGGAAGCTTCATAATGTGACTGGCCCAGCTGTTCTGGGGAACTACGGGAAGCTTCATAATGTGACTGGCCCAGCTGTTCTGGGGAACTACGGGAAGCTTCATAATGTGACTGGCCCAGCTGTTCTGGGGAACTACGGGAAGCTTCATAATGTGACTGGCCCAGCTGTTCTGGGGAACTACGGGAAGCTTCATAATGTGACTGGCCCAGCTGTTCTGGGGAACTACGGGAAGCTTCATAATGTGACTGGCCCAGCTGTTCTGGGGAACTACGGGAAGCTTCATAATGTGACTGGCCCAGCTGTTCTGGGGAACTACGGGAAGCTTCATAATGTGACTGGCCCAGCTGTTCTGGGGAACTACGGGAAGCTTCATAATGTGACTGGCCCAGCTGTTCTGGGGAACTACGGGAAGCTTCATAATGTGACTGGCCCAACTGTTCTGGGGAACTACGGGAAGCTTCATAATGTGACTGGCCCAACTGTTCTGGGGAACTACGGGAAGCTTCATAATGTGACTGGCCCAGCTGTTCTGGGGAACTACGGGAAGCTTCATAATGTGACTGGTGAAATGAAGGATCTACTTTATCTCCTAACGTATTACACATGTTGAGTGCAGGTATTTCCTTAAAGCAGCTACAGAAATGTAATATTTTTGATGTAATGTTTAATCCTGCAGCTATTTCCAGATAGCTCAGTATATGGTGTGTGTTCTGAATGCAGCCCTAGCCTACTTTTTAAAGTTCACACACACAGATCATTAAAGTGTATTGTATTTTCTCTCTGTCGTCATGTTTGTTACTCTGGCGTCCTGAATGTTATCTAGCCTGAAGGACCTTGACTAGACATCTGGAACACCAAGTGGCCCTTTACATTCAGGGCTCAAGGTCTGTTTCTCTGGTGTGAACCAGAATGATTTGTTTGGAGCTCTGGAACGCTGGCGGTGTTCTATGGGTTCCGTTGATGGGTTCCAGACAGTGGAGGGGAAACTTGACCCATTAACAGATGTTTGAGCCTGAGCCAAGGAGCTGCAGTGTGATCTGTAACCCAGAAACGGCCAGCTTTCTCCTTGTTGTGGCCGATCACTCACCGAGGAGAGTCTCCATTTGAGACAGAATCCTTGTCCTCCTGAGTGAGTTAAAACCTTTATCTGGGTCTTGATATGTTATCATTGACTATTCAAATGAGCATAGGGCTTAATCATTTTGTAACAGAGGGGTGGGACACTATGTAAAAGAAACACATCCCAGATATTATCTTGTAAATATCCCTGCACAACGTGGTTTGCCCGACAATGTACTGCCTGCAATTGATGGTGTGTGTGTTTGGTGGAGATGCCCGCCTCGCGTCTCGAGGGAGATGGGATGCTTCTGGTCTCCATTTGAAGGATGTAACCAACACCACACGTGATTTAAAGGCTTGTTTCAGCTGGGGAAAAGAAAACGAGGACATGGCTGAATATGGGTCTGTTATTGTTTCAACACAGAAGATATGGGTCTGTTATTGTTTCAACACAGAAGATATGGGTCTGTTATTGTTTCAACACAGTGAAAGATATGGGTCTGTTATTGTTTCAACACAGAAGATATGGGTCTGTTATTGTTTCAACACAGTGAAAGATATGGGTCTGTTATTGTTTCAACACAGTGAAAGATATGGGTCTGTTATTGTTTCAACACAGTGAAAGATATGGGTCTGTTATTGTTTCAACACAGTGAAAGATATGGGTCTGTTATTGTTTCAACACAGTGAAAGATATGGGTCTGTTATTGTTTCAACACAGTGAAAGATATGGGTCTGTTATTGTTTCAACACAGTGAAAGATATGGGTCTGTTATTGTTTCAACACAGTGAAAGATATGGGTCTGTTATTGTTTCAACACAGTGAAAGATATGGGTCTGTTATTGTTTCAACACAGTGAAAGATATGGGTCTGTTATTGTTTCAACACAGTGAAAGATATGGGTCTGTTATTGTTTCAACACAGTGAAAGATATGGGTCTGTTATTGTTTCAACACAGTGAAAGATATGGGTCTGTTATTGTTTCAACACAGTGAAAGATATGGGTCTGTTATTGTTTCAACACAGTGAAAGATATGGGTCTGTTATTGTTTCAACACAGTGAAAGATATGGGTCTGTTATTGTTTCAACACAGTGAAAGATATGGGTCTGTTATTGTTTCAACACAGTGAAAGATATGGGTCTGTTATTGTTTCAACACAGTGAAATAGACTGGTCTGTTTCAACACAGTGAAAGATATGGGTCTGTTATTGTTTCAACACAGTGAAAGATATGGGTCTGTTATTGTTTCAACACAGTGAAAGATATGGGTCTGTTATTGTTTCAACACAGTGAAAGATATGGGTCTGTTATTGTTTCAACACAGTGAAAGATATGGGTCTGTTATTGTTTCAACACAGTGAAAGATATGGGTCTGTTATTGTTTCAACACAGTGAAAGATATGGGTCTGTTATTGTTTCAACACAGTGAAAGATATGGGTCTGTTATTGTTTCAACACAGTGAAATAGACTGGTCTGTTTCAACACAGTGAAAGATATGGGTCTGTTATTGTTTCAACACAGTGAAAGATATGGGTCTGTTATTGTTTCAACACAGTGAAAGATATGGGTCTGTTATTGTTTCAACACAGTGAAAGATATGGGTCTGTTATTGTTTCAACACAGTGAAAGATATGGGTCTGTTATTGTTTCAACACAGTGAAAGATATGGGTCTGTTATTGTTTCAACACAGTGAAATATTTCAGCGATGTCGAGTTTGAATAGTGTTATATACGTTCCAGATTGCCACGTCTCTGAAATAATAAACCATAAATTATCAAAATTGTAAAACCTGTAGAACCAGATCTATAGAAGCAGAACGATACAGATGAGTAATATTTATCTTAGTAGAGAATAACTAGAGGCTGATACACAGAGCTGTCTTACCAGTCAGATCCTCTTAGCTACGTCAGAGAACAAGTGACTGTATACAGTTACAATGCTCTGTAGAATGTTAGGGAGGTTTACCATGGAGGAGGACCTGTCACACGTTGTAGGGAGGTTTACCGCGGAGGAGGACCTGTTACACGTTGTAGGGAGGTTTACCGCGGAGGAGGACTGTTACACGTTGTAGGGAGGTTTACCGCGGAGGAGGACCGTGTTGTAGGGAGGTTTACTGTGGAGGAGGACCTGTTACACGTTTAGGGAGGTTTACCGTGGAGGAGGACCTGTTACACGTTGTAGGGAGGTTTACCGTGGAGGAGGACCTGCCACACGTTGTTGGGAGGTTTACCGTGGAGGAGGACCTGTTACCGTTGTAGAGAGGTTTACCGTGAAGGAGGACCTGTTACACGTTGTAGGGAGGTTTACCATGGAGGAGGACCTGTTACACGTTGTAGGGAGGTTTACCGTGGAGGAGGACCTGTTACACGTTGTAGGGAGGTTTACCGTGGAGGAGGACCTGTTACACGTTGTAGGGAGGTTTACCGTGGAGGAGGACCTGTTACACGTTGTAGGGAGGTTTACCGTGGAGGAGGACCTGTTACACGTTGTAGGGAGGTTTACCGTGGAGGAGGACCTGTCACACGTTGTAGGGAGGTTTACCTGTTACACGTTGTAGGGAGGTTTACCGTGGAGGAGGACCTGTTACACGTTGTAGGGAGGTTTACCGTGGAGGAGGACCTGTTACACGTTGTAGGGAGGTTTACCTGTTACACGTTGTAGGGAGGTTTACCTGTTACACGTTGTAGGGAGGTTTACCGTGGAGGAGGACCGTGTTGTAGGGAGGTTTACCGTGGAGGATGACCTGCCACACGTTGTAGAGAGGTTTACAGTGAAGGAGGAACTGTTACATGTTGTAGGGAGGTTTACCGTGGAGGAGGACCTGTCACACGTTGTAGGGAGGTTTACCGTGGAGGAGGACCTGTTGTTGTAGGGAGGTTTACCGTGGAGGAGGACATACGTTGTAGGGAGGTTTACCGTGGAGGAGGACCCTGTTTACGTGGAGGAGGACGTGTTGTAGGGAGGTTTACCGTGGAGGAGGACCTGTTACACGTTGTAGGGAGGTTTTAGGATGACCTGGAGGAGGACCTGTTAGGCCCTGCCACACGTTGTAGGGAGGTTTACCGTGGAGGATGACCTGTTAGAGGGAGGTTTACCGTACCTGTTACACGAGGTTTTGTACACGGTAGGGAGGTTTACCGTGGAGGAGGACCTGTTACACGTTGTAGGGAGGTTTACCTGTTACACGTTGTAGGGAGGTTTACCGTGGAGGAGGACCTGCCACACATTGTAGGGAGGTTTACCTGTTACACGTTGTAGGGAGGTTTACCGTGGAGGAGGACCGTGTTGTAGGGAGGTTTACCGTGGAGGATGAATGCCACACGTTGTAGAGGTTTACCGTGGAGGAGGACCTGTTACATGTTGTAGGGAGGTTTACCGTGGAGGAGGACCTGTCACACGTTGTAGGGAGGTTTACCATGGAGGAGGACCTGTTACACGTTGTAGGGAGGTTTACCGTGGAGGAGGACCTGACGTTGAGGGAGGTTTACCTGTTACACGTTGTAGGGAGGTTTACCGTGGAGGAGGACCTGTTACACGTTGTAGGGAGGTTTACCGTGGAGGAGGACCTGTTACACGTTGTAGGGAGGTTTACCATGGAGGAGGACCGTGTTGGAGGGAGGTATACCGTGGAGGATGATCTGCCACACGTAGAGGTTTACCATGGAGGAGGACCTGTTACAAGTTGGAGGGAGGTTTACCTGTTACACGTTGTAGGGAGGTTTACCGTGGAGGAGGACCTGTTACACGTTGTAGGGAGGTTTACCGTGGAGGAGGACCTGTTACACGTTGTAGGGAGGTTTACCGTGGAGGATGACCTGACACGTTGTAGAGAGGTTTACTGTGGAGGATGACCTGTTACACGTTGTAGGGAGGTTTACCTGTTACACGTTGAGGAGGTTTACGTGGAGGAGGACCTGTTACACGTTGTAGGGAGGTTTACCTGTTACACGTTGTAGGGAGGTTTACCGTGGAGGAGGACCTGTTACACGTTGTAGGGAGGTTTACCGTGGAGGAGGACCTGTCACACGTTGTAGGGAGATTTACCATGGAGGCTTACCTGTTACACGGAGGGAGGTTTACCGTGGAGGAGGAACTGCCACACGTTGTAGGGAGATTTACCATGGATGTTTACCTGTTACACGTTGTAGGGAGGTTTTACCGTGGAGGAGGACCTGTTACACGTTGTAGGGAGGTTTACCGTGGAGGAGGACCTGTTACACGTTGTAGGGAGGTTTACCATGGGTAGGACCGTGGAGGAGGACCTGCCACACTTTGTGGTTTACCGTGGAGGAGGACCTGTTACACGTTGTAGGGAGGTTTACCGTGGAGGAGGACCTGTTACACGTTGTAGGGAGGTTTACCGTGGAGGATGACCTGCCACACGTAGGGAGGTTTACCGTTGAGGAGGCCTGTCACACGTTGTAGGGAGGTTTACCGTGGAGGAGGACCTGTTACACGTTTACCTGTCACACGTTGTAGGGAGGTTTTGGAGGAGGACCTGTTACACGTTGTAGGGAGGTTTACCGTGGAGGAGGACCTGCCACACGTTGTAGGGAGGTTTACCTGTTGGAGGAGGACCTGTTACACGTTGTAGGGAGGTTTTGGAGGAGGACCTGTCACACGTTGTAGGGAGGTTTACCGTTGAGGAGGACCTGCCACACGTTGTAGGGAGGTTTACCATGGAGGAGGACCTGCCACACGTTGTAGGGAGGTTTAGCTGCCACACGTTGTAGGGAGGTTTACCGTGGAGGAGGACCTGTCACACGTTGTAGGGAGGTTTACTGTGGAGGAGGACCTGCCACACGTTGTAGGGAGGTTTACCGTGGAGGAGGACCTGTTACACGTTGTAGGGAGGTTTACCGTGGAGGAGGACCTGTTACACGTTGTAGGGAGGTTTACCGTGGAGGAGGACCTGTTACACGTTGTAGGGAGGTTTACCGTGGAGGAGGACCTGTCACACGTTGTAGGGAGATTTACTGTCACACGTTGTAGGGAGGTTTACCGTGGAGGAGGACCTGCCACACGTTGTAGGGAGGTTTACCGTGGAGGAGGACCTGTTACACGTTGTAGGGAGGTTTACCGTGGAGGAGGACCTGCCACACGTTGTAGGGAGATTTACCGCGGAGGAGGACCTGTTACACGTTGTAGGGAGATTTACCGCGGAGGAGGACCTTGCTGTGCTGCATTCTAGAACCACCATACAAATCACTCTGCTGTTTTTCTTCTTTTCCCTCCAACATGGTTGTCTATACTATGGTCATGTCTGAATAAGCAGATAGTCCTTAGTGTCACAAAATCCAAAGTAGTTGGAGAAGAGTTGTTCTTTTGAATAAATCTGTCCACAAAGTGAAGATGGACTTCACTACACCATGTCTGTGATTGGTCAGAGACCAGGGGAATCGTTGAATGTTTTGATTTCTCAGAGACCAGGGGAATCGTTGAAGTGGTGGGTGAAGATGGACTTCACTACACCATGTCTGTGATTGGTCAGAGACCAGGGGAATCGTTGAATGTTTTGATTTCTCAGAGACCAGGGGAATCGTTGAAGTGGTGGGTGAAGATGGACTTCACTACACCATGTCTGTGATTGGTGATCGTTGAATGTTTTGATTTCTCAGAGACCAGGGGAATCGTTGAATGTTTTGATTTCTCAGAGACCAGGGGAATAGTTGAAGTGGTGGGTGAAGATGTTTCAGCGTTTCTACTGATGAATGTTTAGTTTATTTTCCTCAGCTATTTCTGGCGCAGCAGCAGCAGTGGGGAAGGGGATTTCTGCCGGATCAGCCTCACATCCTGTCTGAGCCTCACATCCTGTCTGAGCCTCACATCCTGTCTGAGCCTCACATCCTGTCTGAGCCTCACATCCTGTCTGAGCCTCACATCCTGTCTGAGCCTCACATCCTGTCTGAGCCTCACATCCTGTCTGAGCCTCACATCCTGTCTGAGCCTCACATCCTGTCTGAGCCTCACATCCTGTCTGAGCCTCACATCCTGTCTGAGCCTCACATCCTGTCGGAGCCTCACATCCTGTCGGAGCCTCACATCCTGTCTGAGCCTCACATCCTGTCTGAGCCTCACATCCTGTCTGAGCCTCACATCCTGTCGGAGACTCACATCCTGTCGGAGCCTCACATCCTGTCGGAGCCTCACATCCTGTCTGAGCCTCATCTGGAACTCTGTTTACTTTAGCAGTAGCCAGTCCTCCTTCCCTCTCTCCCAGGGGGCTGGAGAAGGGGGCTGGAAATGGGGCCTGGCCGGGGGGGGGATGGAGCACGGGCCTGGCCGGGGGGGGCTGGAAATGGAGCCTGGCCAGGGCGGGCTGGAGCACGGGCCTGGCCAGGGGGTCTGGAACAGTGGCCTGGCCGGGGGCACTGTGGCCTGGGGGGCTGGAGCAATGGCCAGGGGGGCTAGAGCAGTGGCCTGGCCAGGGGGCTGGAGCAGTGGCCTGGTCCAGAGCGGAGTGTGTTAGTGCGGTTTCATCCAAGCGTGGGTGACAAACTGAAAAGGCCTCTTGTGTTGCAACGTGGTCTGGTCCTGGAATGCTGGATTGTGGAGCTGGTCTCATGCTGCTCTCATTAGACATATTGCTGTAGCTAGCAGCAGAGAAAATGGGGGGAGTGTTGAGGGAGAGGTTGAGGGAGAGGTTGAGGGAGAGGTTGAGGGAGAGGTTGAGGAGAGGTTGAGGGAGAGGTTGAGGGGAGAGGTTGAGGGAGAGGTTGAGGGAGAGGTTGAGGTTGAGGGAGAGGTTGAGGGAGGAGAGGGAGAGGTTGAGGTTGGGAGAGAGGTTGAGGAGAGGTTGAGGGAGGTGGTGGGAGGTGGTGGGAGAGCGGGTGGAGGTAGTGGGAGAGCAGTTGGAGGTAGTGGGAGAGCAGTTGGAGGTAGTGGGAGAGCAGGTGGAGGTAGTGGGAGAGCAGGTGGAGGTAGTGGGAGAGCAGGTGGAGGTAGTGGGAGAGCAGGTGGAGGTAGTGGGAGAGCAGGTGGAGGTAGTGGGAGAGCAGGTGGAGGTAGTGGGAGAGCAGGTGGAGGTAGTGGGAGAGCAGGTGGAGGTAGTGGGAGAGAGGTGGATGTAGTGGGAGAGAGGTGGGAGAGAGGTGATGGAGGTAGTGGGAGAGAGGTGATGGAGGTAGTGGGAGAGAGGTGATGGAGGTAGTGGGAGAGAGGTGGAGGTAGTGGGAGAGCGGGGGAGAGGTGGTAGGGTGAGGTAGTTGGAAGAGGGAGAACAGCAGGGGCAGTGAAGTAGTGGGGTTCCCACAGTGAGCAGCATGGGGTCCCTGTAGCCTCAGCCCAGCCGTACCTCACCACCGCTCCCAGAGGCCTCCCCTTCAACCCACCCACTCTCTTCCCACCTCTCATCTAGCTCTCCTGGCTGGATGAGGGATGTTTTCCTGTCTCGCTTTCCCTCCTCCGCTTCTTCTTTCTCCCTCCCACCGCCGCCCTCCTCTAAAATGTGAATGACTGGCTCTTCCTTTCTCTTTCTCTCTCCCGCCGGCCTCCTCTAAAATGTGAATGACTGGCTCTTCCTTTCTCTTTCTTTCTCCCATCGTTCATTCTTCAGTTCTCTCTCCCTCCCACTCCCCCCTCTAGAATGTGACTGCGGGGTCTGTGTTTACAGCTTCCTGAGCGTAATTCTTTCCCTCCTTTTTAAGTCTGACCTGCTGAACTCTCCGAGGTCAGGGTGTGTTAGTAATTCCCTGGTGGGACCTGCCCCATTGTACATTGTAGTATGGGCGTTTTGTTTAATTTAGTTCCTAATTATCCTGCAGAGCTCCTCAAGGCCTGAATGAAATATTGAATGGCTGCGAATAGAGTGAGGGTTCTACTGTATCAACCCTACTGCTGAGAGAACGAGGGTTCTACTGTATCAACCCTACTGCTGAGAGAGTGAGGGTTCTACTGTATCAACCCTACTGCTGAGAGAACGAGGGTTCTACTGTATCAACCCTACTGCTGAGAGAACGAGGGTTCTACTGTATCAACCCTACTGCTGAGAGAGTGAGGGTTCTACTGTATCAACCCTACTGCTGAGAGAACGAGGGTTCTACTGTATCAACCCTACTGCTGAGAGAACGAGGGTTCTACTGTATCAACCCTACTGCTGAGAGAACGAGGGTTCTACTGTATCAACCCTACTGCTGAGAGAATGAGGGTTCTACTGTATCAACCCTACTGCTGAGAGAATGAGGGTTCTACTGTATCAACCCTACTGCTGAGAGAACGAGGGTTCTACTGTATCAACCCTACTGCTGAGAGAACGAGGGTTCTACTGTATCAACCCTACTGCTGAGAGAACGTAGGGTTCTACTGTATCAACCCTACTACTAGAGAACGAGGGTTCTACTGTATCAACCCTACTGCTGAGAGACACGAGGGTTCTACTGTATCAACACTACTGCTGAGGAGCTACAGTATGGACCTCAGACACTACTAGACTGGAGCTACAGCACTATGGAGCTACAGTATGGACATCAGACACTACTAGACAGGAGCTACAGTATGGACATCAGACACTACTAGACAGGAGCTACAGTATGGACATCAGACACTACTAGACAGGAGCTACAGTATGGACATCAGACACTACTAGACAGGAGCTACAGTATGGACATCAGACACTACTAGACAGGAGCTACAGTATGGACATCAGACACTACTAGACAGGAGCTACAGTATGGACCTCAGACACTACTAGACAGGAGCTACAGTATGGATATCAGACACTACTAGACGGGAGCTACAGTATGGACATCAGACACTACTAGACAGGAGCTACAGTATGGACATCAGACACTACTAGACAGGAGCTACAGTATGGACATCAGACACTACTAGACAGGAGCTACAGTATGGACCTCAGACACTACTAGACAGGAGCTACAGTATGGACCTCAGACACTACTAGACAGGAGCTACAGTATGGACATCAGACACTACTAGACAGGAGCTACAGTATGGACATCAGACACTACTAGACAGGAGCTACAGTATGGACATCAGACACTACTAGACAGGAGCTACAGTATGGACATCAGACACTACTAGACAGGAGCTACAGTATGGACCTCAGACACTACTAGACAGGAGCTACAGTATGGACTCAGACACTACTAGACAGGAGCTACAGTATGGACATCAGACACTACTAGACAGGAGCTACAGTATGGACCTCAGACACTACTAGACAGGAGCTACAGTATGGACATCAGACACTACTAGGAGCTACAGTAGGAGCTACAGTATGGACCTCAGACACTACTAGACAGGAGCTACAGTACGGTGCTCTGCTTCGGTAGCCCGGAGACGTCAGACTCTGCTTCGGAGGGGAGCTACAGTATGGACATCAGACACTACTAGACGGTGCTCTGCTACAGTATGGACCTCAGACACTACTAGCAGGGGAGCTACAGTATGGACATCAGGGACTACTAGACGGGCTCTGCTACGGTAGGGGACGTGACAGCGCTCTGCTTCGGCAGGGGAGACGTGACGGCGCTCTGCTTCGGCACTACGTGATGGGGTGGCGCTCTGCTTCGGCAGGGGAGACGTGACAGCGCTCTGCTTCGGCAGGGGAGACGTGACGGCGCTCTGCTTCGGCAGGGGAGACGTGACGGCGCTCTGCTTCGGTAGGGGAGACGTGACGGTGCTCTGCTTCGGTAGGGGAGACGTGACGGGGGGCTCTGCTTCGGTAGGGGAGACGTGACTGGGGGCTCTGCTTCGGTAGGGCACCTACACATTTGCCATGTAGCCTCTACTAAGACTGGGGAGCTTAGACCTTGTAATCAATTCTCAGTGTTATCTTGGCCAGGCATGTGTTTCTTTCACCAGGACGGTGCTTTATCAGATCTTGTATTCTATTCTCAGTGTTGGGCCGATATCTAGTCATGTGCTGTGGAATGGGTGCTCTGTCTCGGATCGTATCCCAGGGGAGACTGACGGGGTCTGCTTCAATACAGGGCAACACTGGAACCTCCTTTCCCAGGCTGAGGCTACCGGGGGTCTGCTTCAATATGGCAACACTGGAACTCTGCTTTCCCAGGGAGGCTACCTGGGGTGCTCTGTTTCGGTACGGCAACACTGGAACGGTGCTTTCCCAGGCTGAGGCTACCTGGGGTTGGGGAGACGGCAACACTGCTCTGCTTCCCAGGGAGGCTACCGGGGGGTCTGTTTGTACGGCAACACTGGAACCTGCTTTCCCAGGCTGAGGCTACCAGGGGTTGGGTTTGACGGCAACACTGGAACCTCCTTTCCCAGGCTGAGGCTACCGGGGTCTGTTTGTACGGCAACACTGGAACCTGCTTTCCCAGGCTGAGGCTACCTGGGGGTTGGGTTTCACACGGCAACACTGGAACCTGCTTTCCCAGGCTGAGGCTACCTGGGGGTTGGGTTTCTACGGCAACACTGGAACCTCCTTTCCCAGGCTGAGGCTACCAGGGGTCTGGGTTTCAACGGCAACACTGGAACCTGCTTTCCCAGGCTGAGGCTACCTGGGCTCTGGGTTTTACGGCAACACTGGAACCTGCTTTCCCAGGCTGAGGCTACCAGGGGGTTGGGTTTCTTCGGCAACACTGGAACCTGCTTTCCCAGGCTGAGGCTACCAGGGGGTTGGGTTTCTATACGGCAACACTGGAACCTGCTTTCCCAGGCTGAGGCTACCTGGGGGTTGGGTTTCAATACGGCAACACTGGAACCTGCTTTCCCAGGCTGAGGCTACCAGGGGGTTGGGTTTCAATACGGCAACACTGGAACCTGCTTTCCCAGGCTGAGGCTACCTGGGGGTTGGGTTTCTACGGCAACACTGGAACCTTTCCCAGGCTGAGGCTACCTGGGGGTTGGGTTTCAATACGGCAACACTGGAACCTGCTTTCCCAGGCTGAGGCTACCAGGGGTTGGGTTTCAATACGGCAACACTGGAACCTGCTTTCCCAGGCTGAGGCTACCTGGGGGTTGGGTTTCTATGGCAACACTGGAACCTGCTTTCCCAGGCTGAGGCTACCTGGGGGTTGGGGAGATCCTGCAACACTGGAACCTGCTTTCCCAGGCTGAGGCTACCAGGGGTTGGGACGGCAACACTGGAACCTGCTTTCCCAGGCTGAGGCTACCTGGGGGTTGGGTTTCAACACGGCAACACTGGAACCTCCTTTCCCAGGCTGAGGCTACCAGGGGTTGGGTTTGACGGCAACACTGGAACCTGCTTTCCCAGGCTGAGGCTACCTGGGGGTTGGGTTTCAATACGGCAACACTGGAACCTGCTTTCCCAGGCTGAGGCTACCAGGGGGTTGGGTTTCAATACGGCAACACTGGAACCTGCTTTCCCAGGCTGAGGCTACCTGGGGGTTGGGACGGCAACACTGGAACCTGCTTTCCCAGGCTGAGGCTACCTGGGGGTTGAGTTTTCTACGGCAACACTGGCTGCTTTCCCAGGCTGAGGCTAGGGGTTATACGGCAACAGCCCTTTCCCAGGCTGAGGCTACCTGAGACAGACACGGCAACAGGAACCAGCCAGGCAGCTGAGGCCAGGGGGTGGGCACCACGGCAACACTGGAACCTGCTTTCCCAGGCTGAGGCTACCAGGGGTTGGGTTTCAACACGGCAACACTGGAACCTGCTTTCCCAGGCTGAGGCTACCAGGGGTTGGGTTTCCACGGCAACACTGGAACCTGCTTTCCCAGGCTGAGGCCAGGGGTTGGGTTTCAATACGGCAACACTGGAACCTTTTCCCAGGCAGGCTACCTGGGGTTGGACCCATTGTACGGCAACACTGGAACCACCCCCAGGCTGAGGCTAAATGGGTTTCATCGGCAACACTGTTTGAGGCTAACCTCCTTTCCCAGGCTGAGGCTACCTGGGGGTTTGGGTTTCAATACGGCCACTGGAACCTGCTTTCCCAGGCTGAGGCTACCTGGGGGCCTGGGTGTTTAAGGCAACACTGGAACCTCTTTCCCAGGCTGGGCTACCTCTGGGTCAGCAACACTGGAACCTGCTTTCCCAGGCTGAGGCTATGGGGTTGTTCTTAAGGCAACACTGGAACCTCCTTTCCAGGCTCCTGGCTACCACATGGGTTTCAATGCAACACTGGAACCTGCTTTCCCAGGCTGAGGCTACCAGGGGTTGGGTTTCAATACAGCAACACTGGAACCTCCTTTCCCAGGCTGAGGCTACCAGGGGCTTGGGCTTCAATCAACACTTCCTTTCAGGGGTTGGGTTTCAATACGGCAACACTGGAACCTCCTTTCCCAGGCTGAAGTGGGTTTCTATAGGCAACACTGGAACCTCCTTTCCCAGGCTGAGGCTACCTGGGGGTTGGGTTTCACGGCAACACTGGAACCTGCTTTCCCAGGTAGAGGCTGTAAACAGGGGGTTGGGCCTCAGCAACACTGGATTCTGCTTTCCCAGGCTGAGGCTACCTGGGGGTTGTCTTCAATCGGCAACACTGGAACCTGCTTTCCCAGGCTGAGGCTACCTGGGGGTTGGGTTTCATACGGCAACACTGGAACCTCCTTTCCCAGGCTGAGGCTACCTGGGGGTTGGGTTTCTGCCCAACACTGGAACCTGCTTTCCCAGGCTGAGGCTACCTGGGGGTTGGGTTTCACCCGGCAACACTGGAACCTGCTTTCCCAGGCTGAGGCTACCTGGGGGTTGGGTTTTACGGCAACACTGGAACCTGCTTTCCCAGGCTGTAGGCTACCTGGGGGTTGGGCCTCAGACCACCAACACTGGAACCTGCTTTCCCAGGCTGAGGCTGTGGGGGTTGGGTTTCAATCACACTGGATAACTTTCCCAGGCTGAGGCTACCTACCTACCTTCACCATCACAACACTGGAACCTACCTACCAGGCTGAGGCTACCTGGGGGTTGGGTTTCACCGGCACACTGGAACCTCCTTTCCCAGGCTGAGGCTACCCAATAGGCAACACTGGAACCTCCTTTCCCAGGCTGAGGCTACCTACCTGGGTTTCAGACCAACACTGGAACCTGCTTTCCCAGGCTGAGGCTACCAGGGGCTGGGTTTCAATCACAATTTAACACTGGAACCTGCTTTCCCAGGCTGAGGCTACCAGGGGGTTGGGTTTCAATCATGGCAACACTGGAACCTGCTTTCCCAGGCTACCTACCTCTACCTCCACCATCACACTCTGCTTTCCCCCTACCTACCACCTACCAACCTCCACCTCCTCTGCCCTAGGCTGATGGCTACCAGGGGACTGGGCCTCAGACACTGCCCAGGCTGAGGCTGTGGGTTGGGTCTTCAATCGGCACCATGGAACTCTGCTCTTCCCTACCTAGGCTACCTCCACCATCACGGCAAAACTGGAACCCCTCCCAGGCTGATGGCTACCTCCAGGGCCATGGCGCTCTTGACCACCTAACCTACATGTGGTTTACACGTTGCCGGCCAGACAGCCCCGTCAGCCAGCCAGGCGATGAGACAGACACCCTACCTACCTACCCAGGCAGACAGGCCTGAGACAGCCATGCAGACTCTGCCGTTACCCAGCCAGCCAGGTGGTACCTCCAGCCAGACAGGCCTCAGCCAGCCAGGCGATGAGACAGACAGACAGCCAGGCAGACAGCCAGGCGGTGAGGGCTACCCTCCCTCCACTTGTACCAACCAGCCTGTTCTACCATAATGAACCTCTCCTGTCAGGGGATCATCTGTCGTCAGACCGGCTTGAAAGCCAAATGTGTTCTTAAAGCAACCTACCTACCTACCTCCACCTCGGGGACTCTGTCCTAACAGAGACCTGCTTTACCCCCACCATCAGCCTCTGTGGAACATACCTACCTTTCCTCCACCCCCTCTGCTGCTAAATACTTTTGCATCTCAGCATGTTTGAGGCTAACCAATCACATGACTAAATCAGTAGGACTTCTTCCCTGTTACCTGGTCACTGAACTCCATTCAATCCAGATTCTCCATGTTGTGAATGTGTTTGTTCCTCGGAAGCTGTTGTCCATGGGATGTTCTGGCCTTCCTACCTACCTGTCTTCTGAAGGGTTCTGTCTGTGCCCGGAGCTGGGAATGTTTCATCCAACCACAGACATCCTCAGGTTGTATTCATGCACGGCGGGGCTTGCAGTGTACCGGTTTACCTCCATGTTTCTGAGCGACCTGTTGTAAATTCCCCGGGCTACCTCCAAGGTCAAGGTCATGTTATGGTTGTACCTGGAACCTACCTACCTCCACCATCAGATCTGTAAACCTACCTACCTCCACCACCACCCTGCATTCTGATTTAATAGGCTGGCTGTGGCTCGCTGTCCAATCACAATCTGCCCACTCTACCCCTACCTACCTACCTCCACCATCACACTCTGCCCTACCCTACCTACCTACCTCAGACCACCAGGCTGGCTGTGGCTCCTGTCTCCAACCTAACTCCACCTACCCTACCTACCTACCTCCACCATCACACTCTGCCCCACCTACCTACCTCCACCATCACACTCTGCCCTACCTACCTACCTACCTACCTCCACCATCACACTCTGCCCTACCTACCTACCTACCTACCTCCACCATCACACTCTGCCCTACCTACCTACCTACCTACCTCCACCATCACCTCTGCCCTACCTAGATGGTGTAAACCTGGCCTCCACCACCCTGCCCTATTTACCTACCTACCTGGCTCTGCTCCACCAATCACAATAACTCCACTCTGCCCTACCTACCTACCTCCACCATCACACTCTGCCCTACCTACCTACCTACCTACCTCCACCATCACACTCTGCCCTACCTACCTACCTCCACCATCACACTCTGCCCTACCTACCTACCTACCTACCTCCACCATCACACTCTGCCCTACCTACCTACCTCCACCATCACACTCTGCCCTACCTACCTACCTACCTCCACCATCACACTCTGCCCTACCTACCTACCTACCTACCTCCACCATCACACTCTGCCCTACCTACCTACCTACCTACCTCCACCATCACACTCTGCCCTACCTACCTACCTACCTCCACCATCACACTCTGCCCTACCTACCTACCTCCACCATCACACTCTGCCCTACCTACCTACCTCCACCATCACACTCTGCCCTACCTACCTACCTCCACCATCACACTCTGCCCTACCTACCTACCTCCACCATCACACTCTGCCCTACCTACCTACCTACCTCCACCATCACACTCTACCCCCACCTACCTACCTACCTACCTCCACCATCACACTCTGCCCTACCTACCTACCTACCTCCACCATCACACTCTGCCCTACCTACCTACCTACCTACCTCCACCATCACACTCTGCCCTACCTACCTACCTACCTACCTCCACCATCACACTCTACCCTACCTACCTACCTACCTCCACCATCACACTCTGCCCTACCTACCTACCTACCTCCACCATCACACTCTGCCCCCTACCTACCTACCTACCTCCACCATCACACTCTGCCCTACCTACCTACCTCCACCATCACACTCTGCCCTACCTACCTACCTACCTCCACCATCACACTCTGCCCTACCTACCTACCTCCACCATCACACTCTGCCCTACCTACCTACCTACCTACCTCCACCATCACACTCTGCCCCCTACCTACCTACCTACCTCCACCATCACACTCTGCCCTACCTACCTACCTACCTACCTATCACACTACCTGCCCTACCTACCTACCTCCACCATCACACTCTGCCCTACCTACCTACCTCCACCATCACACTCTGCCCTACCTACCTACCTACCTACCTACCTCCACCATCACACTCTGCCCTACCTACCTACCTACCTACCTCCACCATCACACTCTGCCCTACCTACCTACCTCCACCTACCTGCCCTACCTTCCTAGATCTGTCCCTACCTATCCTACCTACCTACCTCCACCATCAGGCTCTGTCCCTACCTACCTACCTACCTGGTCTCCACCACAGGCTCTGTCAGGTAGTCCTACCTAGTGGTCTACCTAGCAGGCTGTCACCATCACACTCTGGTCCTACCTACTGGTTGTAGGTAGTCCTATGAGTGGTCCACCATCACAGGCTCTGCAGGTACCTACCTGAGTGGTCCTACCTACCTCCACCATCACAGTGGTCTGGTCTGCCAGGCTGGTTACCAGGTACCTACCTAGTGGTCCTCCACCATCACAGTGGTCTCTGCCCTGGTTGTCAGGTACCTACCTAGTGGTCTCCACCATCAGGCTCTGTCTACCCTACTCAGCATATTAGTGGTCTGGTCTGCCAGGCTCAGGTACCAGTATAGTGGTCCACCATCACAGGCTCTGTCAGGTACCTATGAGTGGTCTGCAACAGGCTGGTTGTCACCAGTCAGCAGTATGAGTGGTCTGGTCCCTACAGGCTGGTTGTCAGGTAGTCAGCAGTATTAGTGGTCTGGTCCAACAGGTATGGTTGTCAGGTAGTCAGCAGTATGAGTGGTAATGTTTGCAACAGGCTGGTTTCAGGTAGTCAGCAGTATGAGTGGTCTGGTCTGCAACAGGCTGGTTGTCAGGTAGTCAGCAGTATGAGTGGTCTGGTCTGCAACAGGCTGGTTGTCAGGTAGTCAGCAGTATGAGTGGTCTGGTCTGCAACAGGCTGGTTGTCAGGTAGTCAGCAGTATGAGTGGTCTGGTCTGCAGCAGGCTGGTTGTCAGGTAGTCAGCAGTATGAGTGGTCTGGTCTGCAACAGGCTGGTTGTCAGGTAGTCAGCAGTATGAGTGGTCTGGTCTGCAACAGGCTGGTTGTCAGGTAGTCAGCAGTATGAGTGGTCTGGTCTGCAACAGGCTGGTTGTCAGGTAGTCAGCAGTATGAGTGGTCTGGTCTGCAACAGGCTGGTTGTCAGGTAGTCAGCAGTATGAGTGGTCTGGTCTGCAACAGGCTGGTTGTCAGGTAGTCAGCAGTATGAGTGGTCTGGTCTGCAACAGGCTGGTTGTCAGGTAGTCAGCAGTATGAGTGGTCTGGTCTGCAAAATCAAATCAAATCAGGCTGGTTGTCAAAACCCAGGTAAAACCCCAAACAGTCAAGCAGTATACGGTGGCTGGTCTGCAAAACAGGCTGGTTGTCAGTCCTCTTCTGGCTGTGCCGGGTAGAGATTATAACAGAACATGACCAAGATGTTCAAATGTAAATGACCAGCATGGTCTGGTCTGCAACAGGTGGCTGGCCATTGTCAGGTAGTCCTGGGGCAGTAGGGTGGTCTGGTCTGCAACAGGCTGGTTGTCAGGTAGTTCATAAATGACCAGCAGTATAAGTGGTCTGGTCTGCAACAGGCTGGTTGTCAGGTAGTCTGGGGCATGGTCCTGGGTGGTCTGGTCTTAGATTCACACAGGCTGGTATGATGGAAGGAGAAGTACTCCAGACATAACAAACTGACCCTAGCCCCCGACACATAAACTACTGCAGCATAAATACTGGAGGCTGAGACAGGAGGGGTCAGGTAGTCAGGGCCAAACAGGAAGATATACTTTGCCAGTGGTCTAGAGGGTCAACCACCAACAGGCTGGTTGTCAGGTAGTCAGCAGTATGAGTGGTCTGCAACAGGCTGGTTGTCAGGTAGTCAGCAGTATGAGTGGTCTGGTCTGCAACAGGCTGGTTGTCAGGTAGTCAGCAGTATAGTGGTCTGGTCTGCAACAGGCTGGTTGTCAGGTAGTCAGCAGTATGAGTGGTCTGGTCTGCAACAGGCTGGTTGTCAGGTAGTCAGCAGTATTAGTGGTCTGGTCTGCAACAGGCTGGTTGTCAGGTAGTCAGCAGTATGAGTGGTCTGGTCTGCAACAGGCTGGTTGTCAGGTAGTCAGCAGTATGAGTGGTCTGGTCTGCAGCAGGCTGGTTTTCAGGTAGTCAGCAGTATTAGTGGTCTGGTCTGCAACAGGCTGGTTGTCAGGTAGTCAGCAGTATGAGTTGTCTGGCTGTAGGCGGGCAGGGAGGCTGTAGGCGGGCAGGGAAGGAGGCGGGCAGGGAGGCTGTAGGCGGGCAGGGAGGGAGGCGTAGGCGGGCAGGGAGGGAGGCTGTAGGCGGGCAGGGAGGGAGGCTGTAGGCGGGCAGGGGAGGAGGCTGTAGGCGAGCAGGGAGGAGGCTGTAGGCGGGCGGGCAGGCGGGAGGGGAGGCTGTAGGCGGGCAGGGAGGCTGTAGGGAGGCTGTAGGCGGGCAGGGAGGCTGTAGGCGGGCAGGGAGGGAGGCTGTAGGCGGGCAGGGAGGCTGCAGGGAGGAGGCTGGGAGGCGGGCAGGGAGGCTGTAGGCGGGCAGCGGTTAGTCAGGCTGATTGAGGTAGTATGTACATGTAGATATGGTTCATGTGACTGCAGATGAACAGAGAGTAGCAGCAGTGTAGAAGAATACATGGCAACATTAGAGATACAGATGGCTGCGGAAAAAACAAATATTGTCATTTAATTTTTCTGTCCAGATCTATTTCACTGTATTTTTCTTGATGAGATTCTTCTCTCTCTGGTCTATAATTGGAGAGCAGTTCAGAGCCAGATACCCAACGAGCTGCTACTGAGAGAGAAACCAGTCGCTTTGTTTCCTCGGGGTGATTCGCTTATCATTTGTATTCTGAACATGGACACCAGTAACCCGCATCGCTGCCTAGTTACCACTTCTCCTACATAGTAACCGTCTCACTGAGGAGGATGGACATGGTGGTCTTAGTAACCGGCTCACTGAGGGAGGATGGACATGGTTGTCTTAGTAACCGGCTCACTGAGGAGGATGGACATGGTTGTCTTAGTAACCGGCTCACTGAGGGAGGATGGACATGGTTGTCTTAGTAACCGGCTCACTGAGGAGGATGGACATGGTGGTCTTAGTAACCGGCTCACTGAGGGAGGATGGACATGGTTGTCTTAGTCTCACTGAGGGAGGATGGACATGGTGGTCGTAGTAACCGTCTCACTGAGGGAGGATGGACATGGTGGTCATAGTAACCGGCTCACTGAGGGAGGATGGACATGGTTGTCTTAGTAACCGGCTCACTGAGGGAGGATGGACATGGTGTCTTAGTAACCGGCTCACTGAGGGAGGATGGACATGGTGGTCTAGTAGTGATGGACATGGTGGTCATAGTAACCGTCTCACTGAGGGAGGATGGACATGGTGGTCATAGTAACCGTCTCACTGAGGGAGGATGGACATGGTGGTCATAGTAACCGGCTCACTGAGGGAGGATGGACATGGTAGTCTTAGTAACCATCTCACTGAGGGAGGATGGACATGGTTGTCTTAGTAACCATCTCACTGAGGGAGGATGGACATGGTTATCTTAGTAACCGTCTCACTGAGGGAGGATGGACATGGTGGTCATAGTAACCGTCTCACTGAGGGAGGATGGACATAATATATGCCATTTAGCTGACGCTTTTATCCAAAGCGACTTACAGTCATGTGTGCATACATTCTACGTATGGGTGGTCCCGGAATCGAACCCACTACCCTGGCGGAGCGCCATGCTCTACCAACTGAGCCACAGAAGGACCATGGTGGTCTTAGTAACCGTCTCACTGAGGGAGGATGGACATGGTGGTCTTAGTAACCGGCTCACTGAGGGAGGATGGACATGGTGGTCTTAGTAACCGGCTCACTGAGGGAGGATGGACATGGTGGCTCCAGGGCTTCAGCTGGGAATGACGTGGCGCCAGAGGTTGAGCTGTATTCAACAGAATTCTCCAGGTTCTCACAGGGATTTCTATGGATCTCCGTTTTTCCTCGTGTTCCCAACAATTCTGCTGCAAAAAAGTACGTAGACCTGAGAGCTACGCAAACGACCCTCGGTCAGATCCGTTGTGTTGACTGGGGCCTTTAGAAACTGAACAACAGGAAACGACCCTCGGTCAGATCCGTTGTGTTGACTGGGGCCTTTATATACTGAACAACAGGAAACGACCCTCGGTCAGATCCGTTGTGTTGACTTGAAGCCTTTATTGTTCAATACACTCCACCTCCGGGCGGGCCAGTTCAATACACTCCACCTCCGGGTGGGCCAGTTCAATACACTCCACCTCCGGGTGGGCCAGTTCAATACACTCCACCTCCGGGTGGGCCAGTTCAATACACTCCACCTCCGGGTGGGCCAGTTCAATACACTCCACCTCCGGGTGGGCCAGTTCAATACACTCCACCTCCGGGTGGGCCAGTTCAATACACTCCACCTCCGGGTGGGCCAGTTCAATACACTCCACCTCCGGGTGGGCCAGTTCAATACACTCCACCTCCGGGTGGGCCAGTTCAATACACTCCACCTCCGGGTGGGCCAGTTCAATACACTCCACCTCCGGGCGGGCCAGTTCAATACGCTCCACCTCCGGGTGGGCCAGTTCAATACGCTCCACCTCCGGGCGGGCCAGTTCAATGCGCTCCACCTCCGGGCGGGTCAGTTCAATGAGCTCCACCTCCGGGCGGGCCAGTTCAATACGCTCCACCTCCGGGCGGGCCAGTTCAATGCGCTCCACCTCCGGGCGGGTCAGTTCAATGAGCTCCACCTCCGGGTGGGCCAGTTCAATACACTCCACCTCCGGGTGGGTCAGTTCAATTCCACCGGGTGGGCCAGTTCAATACACTCCACCTCCGGGTCTGGGCCAGTTCAATATGTTCCACCTCCCGGGCGGGTCAGTTCAATACGCTCCACCTCCGGGCGGGCCAGTTCAATACGCTCCACCTCCGGGCGGGCCAGTTCAATACACTCCACCTCCGGGCGGGTCAGTTCAATATGCTCCACCTCCGGGCGGGTCAGTTCAATATGCTCCACCTCCGGGCGGGCCAGTTCAATATGCTCCACCTCCGGGCGGGTCAGTTCAATACGCTCCACCTCCGGGCGGGCCAGTTCAATATGCTCCACCTCCGGGCGGGTCAGTTCAATATGCTCCACCTCCGGGCGGGCCAGTTCAATATGCTCCACCTCCGGGCGGGCCAGTTCAATATGCTCCACCTCCGGGCGGGCCAGTTCAATATGTTCCACCTCCCGGGCGGGTCAGTTCAATATGCTCCACCTCCGGGCGGGCCAGTTCAATATGCTCCACCTCCGGGCGGGCCAGTCCATACGCTCCACCTCCGGGCGGGCCAGTCCAACGCTCCACCTCCGGGCGGGCCAGTCCAATATGCTCCACCTCCGGGCGGGCCAGTCCTCACTGGAGAAGTGCTGTATAATCAGAATCTCTATTTATGACTGCATTTTAACGACCCAGTGTGTTTGATGTGGGATTGAAACGTCCGGCTTTTCCACTGCAGGCTGAGTCCCAAATGGCACCCTATTCCCTATATAGAACACTACTGTTGACCAGAGCCCTATTCCCTATATAGAACACTACTGTTGACCAGAGCCCTATTCCCTATATAGAACACTACTGTTGACCAGAGCCCTATTCCCTATATAGAACACTACTGTTGACCAGAGCCCTATTCAGAACACTACTGTTGACCAGAGCCCTATTCCCTATATAGAACACTACTGTTGACCAGAGCCCTATTCCCTATATAGAACACTACTGTTGACCAGAGCCCTATTCCCTATATAGAACACTACTGACCAGAGCCCTATTCCCTATATAGAACACTACTGTTGACCAGAGCCCTATTCCCTATATAGAACACTACTGTTGACCAGAGCCCTATTCCCTATGTAGAACACTACTGTTGACCAGAGCCCTATTCCCTATATAGAACACTACTGTTGACCAGAGCACTATTCCCTATATAGAACACTACTGTTGACCAGAGCCCTATTCCCTATATAGAACACTACTGTTGACCAGAGCCCTGTTCCCTATATAGAACACTACTGTTGACCAGAGCCCTATTCCCTATATAGAACACTACTGTTGACCAGAGCCCTATTCCCTATATAGAACACTACTGTTGACCAGAGCACTATTCCCTATATAGAACACTACTATTGACCAGAGCCCTATTCCCTATATAGAACACTACTGTTGACCAGAGCCCTATTCCCTATATAGAACACTACTGTTGACCAGAGCCCTATTCCCTATATAGAACACTACTGTTGACCAGAGCCCTATTCCCTATATAGAACACTACTGTTAACCAGAGCCCTATTCCCTATATAGTACACTAATGTTGACCAGAGCCCTATTCCTATATAGAACACTACTGTTGACCAGAGCCCTATTCCCTATATAGAACACTACTGTTGACCAGAGCCCTATTCCCTATATAGAACACTACTGTTGACCAGAGCCCTATTCCCTATATAGAACACTACTGTTGACCAGAGCCCTATTCCCTATATAGAACACTACTGTTGACCAGAGCCCTATTCCCTATATAGAACACTACTGTTGACCAGAGCCCTATTCCCTATATAGAACACTACTGTTGACCAGAGCACTATTCCCTATATAGAACACTACTGTTGACCAGAGCCCTATTCCCTATATAGAACACTACTGTTGACCAGAGCCCTATTCCCTATATAGAACACTACTGTTGACCAGAGCCCTATTCCCTATATAGAACACTACTGTTGACCAGAGCCCTATTCCCTATATAGAACACTACTGTTGACCAGAGCACTATTCCCTATATAGAACACTACTGTTGACCAGAGCCCTATTCCCTATATAGAACACTACTGTTGACCAGAGCCCTATTCCCTATATAGAACACTACTGTTGACCAGAGCACTATTCCCTGTATAGAACACTACTATTGACCAGAGCCCTATTCCCTATATAGAACACTACTGTTAACCAGAGTCCTATTCCCTATATAGAACACTACTGTTGACCAGAGCCCTATTCCCTATATAGAACACTACTGTTGACCAGAGCCCTATTCCCTATATAGAACACTACTGTTGACCAGAGCCCTATTCCCTATATAGAACACTACTGTTGACCAGGGCCCTATTCCCTATATAGAACACTACTGTTGACCAGGGCCCTATTCCCTATATAGAACACTACTGTTGACCAGAGCCCTATTCCCTATATAGAACACTACTGTTGACCAGAGCCCTATTCCCTATATAGAACACTACTGTTGACCAGAGCCCTATTCCCTATATAGAACACTACTGTTGACCAGAGCCCTATTCCCTATATAGTGCACTACTGTTGACCAGAGCCCTATTCCCTATATAGAGCACTACTGTTGACCAGAGCCCTATTCCCTATATAGAGCACTACTGTTGACCAGAGCCCTATTCCCTATATAGAACACTACTGTTGACCAGAGCCCTATTCCCTATATAGAACACTACTGTTGACCAGAGCCCTATTCCCTATATAGAACACTACTGTTGACCAGAGCCCATAGGGAATATATGTGTTTGTGAGAGAGAGAGACATGTCTGTAACGTGGCCAGTCGTCAGTCCACTGCTGCCAGAGTTGTAATCATTCTGTGAGACTGTGTTGTCATTTTATTTCTTCAGCCTGGTGAACCAGGACTATCAATCTGAAGTCCATATCACTGCAATTAACAGCAGTAATGTGTGGAACAGTATCCACTATAAACACTGTAGAATCCATTAGTATTAGAGGGTCAGGGAGGAACTGAAGCTCTGTTTGTCTATCAAATACCACAAGGATTTCAGAGCTACTCGTCAACAGGTCCTGTCTGTCTACTGCTACAGACCACTCTGTCAGGGTCCTGTAACCAGACACAGGGTGGAATCCCCAGTCACTGAGTCAACAGCCAGTCATCTGGCCCTGTCTGTCTACTGCTACAGACCACTCTGTCAGGGTCCTGTATCCAGACACAGGGTGGAATCCCCAGTCACTGAGTCAACAGCCAGTCATCTGGCCCTGTCTGTCTACTGCTACAGACCACTCTGTCAGGGTCCTGTAACCAGACACAGGGTGGAATCCCCAGTCACTGAGTCAACAACCAGTCATCTGGCCCTGTCTGTCTACTGCTACAGACCACTCTGTCAGGGTCCTGTATCCAGACACAGGGTGGAATCCCCAGTCACTGAGTCAACAGCCAGTCATCTGGCCCTGTCTGTCTACTGCTACAGACCACTCTGTCAGGGTCCTGTATCCAGACACAGGGTGGAATCCCCAGTCACTGAGTCAACAGCCAGTCATCTGGCCCTGTCTGTCTACTGCTACAGACCACTCTGTCAGGGTCCTGTAACCAGACACAGGGTGGAATCCCCAGTCACTGAGTCAACAGCCAGTCATCTGGCCCTGTCTGTCTACTGCTACAGACCACTCTGTCAGGGTCCTGTAACCAGACACAGGGTGGAATCCCCAGTCACTGAGTCAACAGCCAGTCATCTGGCCCTGTCTGTCTACTGCTACAGACCACTCTGTCAGGGTCCTGTAACCAGACACAGGGTGGAATCCCCAGTCACTGAGTCACCAGGCCTTGTCTGTCTACTGCTACAGACCACTCTGTCAGGGTCCTGTAACCAGACACAGGGTGGAATCCCCAGTCACTGAGTCAACAGCCAGTCATCTGGCCCTGTCTGTCTACTGCTACAGACCACTCTGTCAGGGTCCTGTATCCAGACACAGGGTGGAATCCCCAGTCACTGAGTCAACAGCCAGTCATCTGGCCCTGTCTGTCTACTGCTACAGACCACTCTGTCAGGGTCCTGTAACCAGACACAGGGTGGAATCCCCAGTCACTGAGTCAACAGGCCTTGTCTGTCTACTGCTACAGACCACTCTGTCAGGGTCCTGTATCCAGACACAGGGTGGAATCCCCAGTCACTGAGTCAACAGCCAGTCATCTGGCCCTGTCTGTCTACTGCTACAGACCACTCTGTCAGGGTCCTGTATCCAGACACAGGGTGGAATCCCCAGTCACTGAGTCAACAGCCAGTCATCTGGCCCTGTCTGTCTACTGCTACAGACCACTCTGTCAGGGTCCTGTAACCAGACACAGGGTGGAATCCCCAGTCAACAGCCAGTCATCTGGCCCTGTCTGTCTACTGCTACAGACCACTCTGTCAGGGTCCTGTAACCAGACACAGGGTGGAATCCCCAGTCAACAGCCAGTCATCTGGCCCTGTCTGTCTACTGCTACAGACCACTCTGTCAGGGTCCTGTAACCAGACACAGGGTGGAATCCCCAGTCACTGAGTCAACAGCCAGTCATCTGGCCCTGTCTGTCTACTGCTACAGACCACTCTGTCAGGGTCCTGTATCCAGACACAGGGTGGAATCCCCAGTCACTGAGTCAACAGCCAGTCATCTGGCCCTGTCCTGTGGGGAGGGAGGGAGGGTGGTCCTGTGGGGAGGGAAGGAGGGTGGTCCTGTGGGGAGGGAGGGAGGGTGGTCCTGTGGGGAGGGAGGGAGGGTGGTCCTGTGGGGAGGGAAGGAGGGTGGTCCTGTGGGGGAGGGAGGGAGGGTGGGTGGTCCTGTGGGGAGGGAGGGAGGGTGGGTGGTCCTGTGGGGAGGGGAGGGTGGGTGGTCCTGTGGGGAGGGAAGGGGGGGTGGTCCTGTGGGGAGGGAAGGAGGGTGGTCCTGTGGGGAGGGAAGGAGGGTGGTCCTGTGGGGAGGGAAGGAGGGTGGTCCTGTGGGGAGGGAAGGAGGGTGGTCCTGTGGGGAGGGAAGGAGGGTGGTCCTGTGGGGAGGGAAGGAGGGTGGTCCTGTGGGGAGGGAGGGAGGGTGGTCCTGTGGGGAGGGGAGGAGGGTGGTCCTGTGGGGAGGGAAGGAGGGTGGTCCTGTGGGGAGGGAAGGAGGGTGGTCCTGTGGGGAGGGAAGGAGGGTGGTCCTGTGGGGAGGGGGAGGGCGGTCCTGTGGGGAGGGAAGGAGGGAGGTCCTGTGGGGAGGGGAAGGAGGGTGGTCCTGTGTGGAGGGAGGGAGGGCGGTCCTGTGGGGAGGGAAGGAGGGTGGTCCTGTGGGGAGGGAAGGAGGGCGGTCCTGTGGGGAGGGAAGGAGGGAGGTCCTGTGGGGAGGGAAGGAGGGTGGTCCTGTGGGGAGGGAGGGCGGTCCTGTGGCGTTTTGTTTCCTGTCTGTCTGGGAGCTGGGAGTGCAGCTCACCTGGCTGTGATGTAGGAACCCTTGTAGTGGTGCAGCCTGGATGCAGTTCAGTCAAACTCAATACATCAGATTAATTCTGTCTTGAATGGCTAACTCATCCCTATATAGTGCACTACTTATAACTGGGCCCCCATCCCCCCAAAATAGGGAGTGGGGTGCTATTTGGGAAACAAGAGGTCTTTCAACAGGGCTTACTGCAGGTTTCATGTTAACCAACACAATGTGGTCTGTAGAGCTGTGTTCTGGGGGGGTCATAGTAACAGATATTAAGATATTATTCATGTTAACCAACACAATGTGGTCTGTAGAGCTGTGTTCTGGGGGGGTCATAGTAACAGATATTATTCATGTTAACCAACACAATGTGGTCTGTAGAGCTGTGTTCTGGGGGGTCATAGTAACAGATATTATTCATGTTAACCAACACAATGTGTTCTGTAGAGCTGTGTTCTGGGGGGTCATAGTAACAGATATTATTCATGTTAACCAACACAATGTGGTCTGTAGAGCTGTGTTCTGGGGGGTCATAGTAACAGATATTATTCATGTTAACCAACACAATGTGGTCTGTAGAGCTGTGTTCTGGGGGGTCATAGTAACAGATATTATTCATGTTAACCAACACAATGTGGTCTGTAGAGCTGTGTTCTGGGGGGGGTCATAGTAACAGATATTATTCATGTTAACCAACACAATGTGGTCTGTAGAGCTGTGTTCTGGGGGTCATAGTAACAGATATTATTCATGTTAACCAACACAATGTGGTCTGTAGAGCTGTGTTCTGGGGGTCATAGTAACAGATATTATTCATGTTAACCAACACAATGTGGTCTGTAGAGCTGTGTTCTGGGGGTCATAGTAACAGATATTATTCATGTTAACCAACACAATGTGGTCTGTAGAGCTGTGTTCTGGGGGGGGTCATAGTAACAGATATTATTCATGTTAACCAACACAATGTGGTCTGTAGAGCTGTGTTCTGGGGGGTCATAGTAACAGATATTATTCATGTTAACCAACACAATGTGGTCTGTAGAGCTGTGTTCTGGGGGTCATAGTAACAGATATTATTCATGTTAACCAACACAATGTGGTCTGTAGAGCTGTGTTCTGGGGGGGTCATAGTAACAGATATTATTCATGTTAACCAACACAATGTGGTCTGTAGAGCTGTGTTCTGGGGGGTCATAGTAACAGATATTATTCATGTTAACCAACACAATGTGGTCTGTAGAGCTGTGTTCTGGGGGTCATAGTAACAGATATTATTCATGTTAACCAACACAATGTGGTCTGTAGAGCTGTGTTCTGGGGGGTCATAGTAACAGATATTATTCATGTTAACCAACACAATGTGGTCTGTAGAGCTGTGTTCTGGGGGGTCATAGTAACAGATATTATTCATGTTAACCAACACAATGTGGTCTGTAGAGCTGTGTTCTGGGGGGTCATAGTAACAGATATTATTCATGTTAACCAACACAATGTGGTCTGTAGAGCTGTGTTCTGGGGGGGTCATAGTAACAGATATTATTCATGTTAACCAACACAATGTGGTCTGTAGAGCTGTGTTCTGGGGGGTCATAGTAACAGATATTATTCATGTTAACCAACACAATGTGGTCTGTAGAGCTGTGTTCTGGGGGGGGGGTCATAGTAACAGATATTATTCATGTTAACCAACACAATGTGGTCTGTAGAGCTGTGTTCTGGGGGGGTCATAGTAACAGATATTATTCATGTTAACCAACACAATGTGGTCTGTAGAGCTGTGTTCTGGGGGGTCATAGTAACAGATATTATTCATGTTAACCAACACAATGTGGTCTGTAGAGCTGTGTTCTGGGGGGTCATAGTAACAGATATTATTCATGTTAACCATCACAATGTGGTCTGTAGAGCTGTGTTCTGGGGGGGTCATAGTAACAGATATTATTCATGTTAACCAACACAATGTGTTCTGTAGAGCTGTGTTCTGGGGGTCATAGTAACAGATATTATTCATGTTAACCAACACAATGTGGTCTGTAGAGCTGTGTTCTGGGGGGTCATAGTAACAGATATTATTCATGTTAACCATCACAATGTGTTCTGTAGAGCTGTGTTCTGGGGGGTCATAGTAACAGATATTATTCATGTTAACCAACACAATGTGGTCTGTAGAGCTGTGTTCTGGGGGGGGTCATAGTAACAGATATTATTCATGTTAACCAACACAATGTGGTCTGTAGAGCTGTGTTCTGGGGGGGGGGTCATAGTAACAGATATTATTCATGTTAACCAACACAATGTGGTCTGTAGAGCTGTGTTCTGGGGGGGGTCATAGTAACAGATATTATTCATGTTAACCAACACAATGTGGTCTGTAGAGCTGTGTTCTGGGGGGGGGGTCATAGTAACAGATATTATTCATGTTAACCAACACAATGTGGTCTGTAGAGCTGTGTTCTGGGGGGGGTCATAGTAACAGATATTATTCATGTTAACCAACACAATGTGGTCTGTAGAGCTGTGTTCTGGGGGGGGGTCATAGTAACAGATATTATTCATGTGAACCAACACAACGTGGTCTGGGGGGGAGCAGAGAGAAGGTAATGAAGAGAGAAGCTCTGACATTAAGGTAATACAGTCTGCTTTAATCAGCTGAGGGGGTCAGCTCTCATCTCTCTACGGTGTCACATTGATGTCTTTACTAAGGAGAGAGAAGCTCTGACATTAAGGTAATACAGTCTGCTTTAATCAGCTGGGGGGGTCAGCTCTTATCTCTAAGGTGTCACATTGATGTCTTTATTAATGAAGCTCTGACATTTGGTAATACAGTCTGTCTTTCACTGTCTCTCAGCTTTCTGGGGGGTCAGCTCTTTCCCTCCATTTCCCTCTCCTCTCTTACGGTGTCCATTGATGTCTTTACTAAGGAGAGAGAAGCTCTTTCCCTCCATTACAGTCCCCTTTAATCAGCTCCATTACCCTCTCATCTCTAAGGTGTCCATTGACCCTTTCCTCCTCTTTCATTGAGGTTACAGTCTCCCCTCTTTCCCTCCATTACCATCTCTCAGGTGTCATTTGTCTCCATTAAGCTCTGACATTGAGGTTTCCCTCCATTAATCAGCTCTCATCCTCTTATCTCCAGGTGTACCCTCTGATGTCTTTACTCCAGAGAAGCTCCCTCATTTCTCTCCATTAGCCCTCTCCTCCTCTTTCTCTCCAGTCTGTCTCGGCTGGACTCTTTCCCTCTGTTACCCTGCTGGTTTCTCTCCATTAGGCTCTCCTCCTCTTTCTCTCCATTCCCTCTGTTAGGCTCTTTCTCTCCATTACCCTGCTCCCCTCTTTCCCTGCCGGTGGCCGGTCCATTACCCTCTCAGCCTCTTCCCTCCATTACCCTCTCATCCTCTTTCCCTCCATTACCCTCTCATCCTCTTTCTCTCCATTACCCTCTCATCCTCTTTCCCTCCATTACCCTCCCCTCTTTCTCTCCATTACCCTCTCCTCCTCTTTCTCTCCATTACCCTCTCCTCCTCTTTCCCTCCATTACCCTCCCCTTTTTCTCCATGTACCCTGGACTCCTCCTCTTTCTCTCCATTACCCTCTCCTCCCTTTCTCTCCATTACCCTAGACTCCCCTCTTTCCCTCCATTACCCTCTCGGTGTCCTCTTTCTCTCCGGTACCCTTGCCTCCTCTTTCTCTCCATTACCGGGTCATCCTCTTTCTCTCCATTACGGTTGCCTCCTCTTTCTCTCCATTGGACCCTCTCCTCCTCTTTCCCTCCATTACCCTCCCCTCTTTCTCTCCATTACCCTCTCCTGGACTTTCTCTCCATTACTAGGCCTCTCCTCCTCTTTCCCTCCATTACCCTCCCCTGCTTTCTCTCCATTACCCTCTCCTCCTCTTTCTCTCCATTAGGCTCTCCTCCTCTTTCTTAGGCTCCATTACCCTAAGACTTAGGCTGCCCTCCATTACCCTCTCAGCCTCTTTCCTCCATTAGGCTCTCATCCTCTTTCCCTCCATTACCCTCTAGATCCTCTGGTCTCCATTACCCTCTCAGGCTGCTTTAGACTGCCTCCATTAGGCTCCCCTCTTTCTCTCCATTACCCTCTCCTCCTCTTCTCTCCATTACCCTGTCAGGCTGCTTTCCCTCCATTACCCTCCCCTCTTTCTCTCCATTACCCTCTCCTCCTCTTTCTCTCCATTACCCTCTGCTGGTGTCTCCATTAGACTGTCAGGCTGCTTTCCCTCCATTACCCTCTGGTCCTCTTTCTCTCCATTACCCTTGCTCCTCTTTCTCTCCATTACCCTCTCATCCTCTTTGTCTCCATTACCCTTGCTGGTGTCTTTCTCTCCATTACCCTCTCCTCCTCTTTCTCTCCATTACCCTGTCCTACTCTTTCCCTCCATTACCCTCTCAGGCTCCTCTTTCTCTCCATTAGGCTGCTGACTCTGTTCTTTCTCTCCATTAGGCTGCTCCTCTTTCTGTCAGGCTGCTGGTGTCTTTCTGTCTCTGCTGGTACGGTTCGACTCCTACTCTTTCCCTGGTACCCTAGACTGTCAGGCTGCTCTGTCCATTACCCTGTCAGGCTGCTTTCCCTCCATTACCCTCTCCTCCCCTTTCTCTCCATTACCCTCTCCTCATCTTTCCCTCCATTACCCTCTCCTCCTCTTTCCCTCCATTACCAGACGGTGTCGGTTGGGCTGCCGGTGTCGGTTGGACTGCCGGTGTCGGTTGGACTGCCGGTGTCGGTTGGGCTGCCGGTGTCGGTTGGGCTGCCGGTGTCGGTTGGGCTGCCGGTGTCGGTTAGGCTGCCGGTGTCGGTTAGGCTGCTGGTGTCGGTAAGACTGTCAGGCTGCTAGTGTCGGTTAGACTGTCAGGCTGCTGGTGTCGGTAAGACTGTCAGGCTGCTGGTGTCGGTTAGACTGTCAGGCTGCTGGTGTCGGTTAGACTGTCAGGCTGCTGGTGTCGGTTAGACTGTCAGGCTGCTGGTGTCGGTAAGACTGTCAGGCTGCTGGTGTCGGTTAGACTGTCAGGCTGCTGGTGTCGGTAAGACTGTCAGGCTGCTGGTGTCGGTTAGACTGTCAGGCTGCTGGTGTCGGTTAGACTGTCAGGCTGCTGGTGTCGGTTAGACTGTCAGGCTGCTGGTGTCGGTTAGACTGTCAGGCTGCTGGTGTCGTTTAGACTCTTAGGCTGCTGGTGTCGGTTAGGCTGCTGGTGTCGGTTAGACTGTCAGGCTGCTGGTGTCGGTTGACTGTCAGGCTGCTGGTGTCATTTAGACTGTCAGGCTGCTGGTGTCATTTAGACTGTCAGGCTGCTGGTGTCGGTTAGACTGTCAGGCTGCTGGTGTCGTTTAGACTCTTAGGCTGCTGGTGTCGGTTAGGCTGCTGGTGTCGGTTAGACTGTCAGGCTGCTGGTGTCATTTAGACTCTTAGGCTGCTGGTGTCGGTTAGACTCTTAGGCTGCTGGTGTCGGTTAGGCTGCTGGTGTCGGTTAGACTGTCAGGCTGCTGGTGTCATTTAGACTCTTAGGCTGCTGGTCTCGGTTAGACTGTCAGGCTGCTGGTGTCGTTTAGACTCTTAGGCTGCTGGTGTCGGTTAGGCTGCTGGTGTCGGTTAGACTGTTAGGCTGCTGGTGTCGGTTAGACTGCTGGTGTCGGTTAGACTGTTAGGGTGCTGGTGTCGGTTAGACTGTTAGGCTGCTGGTGTCTGTTCGACTGCTGGTGTCTGTTAGACTGTTAGGCTGCTGGTGTCGGTTAGACTGCTGGTGTCTGTTAGACTGTTAGACTGCTGGTGTCTGTTAGACTGTTAGACTGCTGGTGTCTGTTAGACTGTTAGACTGCTGGTGTCTGTTAGACTGTTAGACTGCTGGTGTCTGTTAGACTGTCAGGCTGCTGGTGTCTGTTAGACTGCTGGTGTCTGTTCGGCTGCTGGTGTCTGTTAGACTGCTGGTGTCTGTTAGACTGTCAGGCTGCTGGTGTCTGTTAGACTGCTGGTGTCATTTAGACTGTCAGGCTGCTGGTGTCGGTTAGACTGTTAGGCTGCTGGTGTCGGTTAGGCTGCTGGTGTCGGTTAGACTGTCAGGCTGCTGGTGTCGGTTAGACTGTCAGGCTGCTGGTGTCGGTTAGACTGTCAGGCTGCTGGTGTCGTTTAGACTGTTAGGCTGCTGGTGTCGGTTAGACTGTCAGGCTGCTGGTGTCGGTTAGACTGTTAGACTGCTGGTGTCTGTTAGACTGTTAGACTGCTGGTGTCTGTTAGACTGTTAGACTGCTGGTGTCTGTTAGACTGTCAGACTGCTGGTGTCTGTTAGACTGTTAGGCTGCTGGTGTCGGTTAGACTGCTGGTGTCGGTTAGACTGTTAGGCTGCTGGTGTCTGTTCGACTGCTGGTGTCTGTTAGACTGTTAGGCTGCTGGTGTCTGTTAGACTGCTGGTGTCTGTTAGACTGTTAGACTGCTGGTGTCTGTTAGACTGTTAGACTGCTGGTGTCTGTTAGACTGTTAGGCTGCTGGTGTCTGTTAGACTGTCAGACTGCTGGTGTCTGTTAGACTGCTGGTGTCTGTTCGACTGCTGGTGTCTGTTAGACTGCTGGTGTCTGTTAGACTGTCAGGCTGCTGGTGTCTGTTAGACTGCTGGTGTCTGTTAGACTGTCAGGCTGCTGGTGTCTGTTAGACTGTTAGGGTGCTGGTGTCGGTTCGACTGCTGGTGTCTGTTAGACTGCTTTCTGTGAATTACTTAGTTAGTAAATATATGATTTAAGACCATTGATGTATGGATGACTCATAGTGAAGACTGGGCTTGTGCAGATAACCAACAATTTACGACATTTGGAATGAGACTAACGTGAGGTAAAGTAAATCATTAATTAATCAGGAGACTAACGTGAGGTAAAGTAAATCATTAATTAATCAGGAGACTAACGTGAGGTAAAGTAAATCATTCATTAATCAGAAGACTAACTGATCAGATATAAAATATCTGAAAGGATAACTGTAATCTGAATACTTTCCTTGGTGCCCCGACTTCCTAGTTAATTACAGTTACATGATTAATCAGTTTGATCGTGTAATACTAATTACAGAGAATCTTTGATAAAAAAAACTAAGTCTTCATTTTAATGATAGTAAAGACATGACAAAACATTGGAAAGAATTAACCAAACAGAGTAAACTAGAATGCTATTTGGCCCGAAACAGAGTGTACACATTGGCAGAATACCTGACTACTGTGACTGACCAAACTTAAGGAAAGCTTTGACTATGTACAGACTCAGTGAGCATAGCCTTGCTATTGAGAAATGCCGCCTTGGGCAGACATGGCTCTCAAGAGAAGACAGGCTATATGCTCACTGCCCACAAAATGAGGTGGAAACTGAGCTGCACTTCCTAACCTCCTGCCCAATGTTTGACCGTATTAGAGACACATATTTCCCTCAGATTACACATATCCTCAAAGAATTAGAAAACAAATCCAATTTTGATAAACTCCCATATCTACTGGGTGAAGTAACACAGTGTGCCATCACAGCAGCAAGATTTGTGACCTGTTGCCACAACAAAATGACAACCAGTGAAGAACAAACACCATTGTAAATACAACCCATATTTGTTTATTGCAACACTGTATATAGACATAATATGACATTTGAAATGTGTAATGTTTACGGGTGATTTGTAATTGTTTATTTAACGTTTGTTTGTCTATTTCACTTGCTTTGACGAGGGGGAGAGCACGAGAGGGAGGGGGAGAGCACGAGAGGGAGGGGGAGAGCACGAGAGGGAGGGGAGAGCACGAGAGGGAGGGGGAGGGAGAGGGAGAGGGTGGGGGGAGAGCACGAGAGGGTGGGGGAGAGCACGAGAGGGTGGGGGAGAGCACGAGAGGGTGGGGGAGAGCACGAGAGGGAGGGGGAGAGCACGAGAGGGAGGGGGAGAGCACGAGAGGGAGGGGGAGAGCACGAGAGGGAGGCTTACTCCTGTATCTTGTTTTCATGTCTACCAAACAGTACTTGATGCAAGTGATTTGTTGTCTGTCTCAAAGGGTTATAGCAGTTCAATAGCAGAGAGGTCAACAGTCTTATCTGATGGTCAGAGTGGCCAAGTGAAAATAACATTCGATCTGTACTGTTGACCATCACATGAATCATTACAGCTCTGGTACAGGGATAATATTGAGCTGGTCCATTTTGGCAGAACTGATGTCATCCTTAACAACTTGCCTTGTTGTTGTTGCTGTGTTCTTCTGTCTTTGGCTATTTAAATAACATCTTAAAGTTATGGGGATGGTCTCCTTTATCTACTGACCCAGAGTCGGATGGGCTCCTTTATCTACTGACCCAGAGTCGGATGGGCTCCTTTATCTACTGACCCAGAGTCGGATGGGCTCCTTTATCTACTGACCCAGAGTCGGATGGGCTCCTTTATCTACTGACCCAGAGTCGGATGGGCTCCTTTATCTACTGACCCAGAGTCGGATGGGCTCCTTTATCTACTGACCCAGAGTCGGATGGGCTCCTTTATCTACTGACCCAGAGTCGGATGGGCTCCTTTATCTACTGACCCAGAGTCGGATGGGCTCCTTTATCTACTGACCCAGAGTCGGATGGGCTCCTTTATCTACTGACCCAGAGTCGGATGGGCTCCTTTATCTACTGACCCAGAGTCGGATGGGCTCCTTTATCTACTGACCCAGAGTCGGATGGGCTCCTTTATCTACTGACCCAGAGTCGGATGGGCTCCTTTATCTACTGACCCAGAGTCGGATGGGCTCCTTTATCTACTGACCCAGAGTCGGATGGGCTCCTTTATCTACTGACCCAGAGTCGGATGGGCTCCTTTATCTACTGACCCAGAGTCGGATGGGCTCCTTTATCTACTGACCTTTATCTACTGACCCAGAGTCAGATGGGCTCCTTTATCTACTGACCCAGAGTCAGATGGGCTCCTTTATCTACTGACCCAGAGTCAGATGGGCTCCTTTATCTACTGACCCAGAGTCAGATGGGCTCCTTTATCTACTGACCCAGAGTCAGATGGGCTCCTTTATCTACTGACCCAGAGTCAGATGGGCTCCTTTATCTACTGACCCAGAGTCAGATGGGCTCTCCTTTATCTACTGACCCAGAGTCAGATGGGCTCCTTTATCTACTGACCCAGAGTCAGATGGTCTCCTTTATCTACTGACCCAGAGTCAGATGGTCTCCTTTATCTACTGACCCAGAGTCAGATGGGCTCCTTTATCTACTGACCCAGAGTCAGATGGGCTCCTTTATCTACTGACCCAGAGTCAGATGGGCTCCTTTATCTACTGACCCAGAGTCAGATGGTCTCCTTTATCTACTGACCCAGAGTCAGATGGGCTCCTTTATCTACTGACCCAGAGTCAGATGGTCTCCTTTATCTACTGACCCAGAGTCAGATGAGCTCCTTTATCTACTGACCCAGAGTCAGATGGGCTCCTTTATCTACTGACCCAGAGTCAGATGGGCTCCTTTATCTACTGACCCAGAGTCAGATGGTCTCCTTTATCTACTGACCCAGAGTCAGATGGTCTCCTTTATCTACTGACCCAGAGTCAGATGGGCTCCTTTATCTACTGACCCAGAGTCAGATGGGCTCCTTTATCTACTGACCCAGAGTCAGATGGGCTCCTTTATCTACTGACCCAGAGTCAGATGGGCTCCTTTATCTACTGACCCAGAGTCAGATGGGCTCCTTTATCTACTGACCCAGAGTCAGATGGGCTCCTTTATCTACTGACCCAGAGTCAGATGGGCTCCTTTATCTACTGACCCAGAGTCAGATGGTCTCCTTTATCTACTGACCCAGAGTCAGATGGGCTCCTTTTTCTGCTGACCCAGAGTCAGATGGGCTCCTTTATCTACTGACCCAGAGTCAGATGGGACCCAGAGTCAGATGGGCTCCCTTTATCTACTGACCCAGAGTCGGATGGGCTCCTTTATCTACTGACCCAGAGTCGGATGGGCTCCTTTATCTACTGACCCAGAGTCGGATGGGCTCCTTTATCTACTGACCCAGAGTCGGATGGGCTCCTTTATCTACTGACCCAGAGTCGGATGGGCTCCTTTATCTACTGACCCAGAGTCGGATGGGCTCCTTTATCTACTGACCCAGAGTCGGATGGGCTCCTTTATCTACTGACCCAGAGTCGGATGGGCTCCTTTATCTACTGACCCAGAGTCGGATGGGCTCCTTTATCTACTGACCCAGAGTCGGATGGGCTCCTTTATCTACTGACCCAGAGTCGGATGGGCTCCTTTATCTACTGACCCAGAGTCGGATGGGCTCCTTTATCTACTGACCCAGAGTCGGATGGGCTCCTTTATCTACTGACCCAGAGTCAGATGGGCTCCTTTATCTACTGACCCAGAGTCAGATGGGCTCCTTTATCTACTGACCCAGAGTCAGATGGGCTCCTTTATCTACTGACCCAGAGTCAGATGGACTCCTTTATCTACTGACCCAGAGTCAGATGGTCTCCTTTATCTACTGACCCAGAGTCAGATGGATCTCCTTTATCTACTGACCCAGAGTCAGATGGTCTCCTTTATCTACTGACCCAGAGTCAGATGGTCTCCTTTATCTACTGACCCAGAGTCAGATGGTCTCCTTTATCTACTGGCCCAGAGTCAGATGGCCCAGAGTCAGATGGTCTCCTTTTATCTACTGGCCCAGAGTCAGATGACCCAGGTCTCCTTTATCTACTGACCAGAGTCAGATGGTCTCCTTTATCTACTGGCCCAGAGTCAGATGGTAATATCTCCTTTATCTACTGGCCCAGAGTAATATCTACTAGTTCACTGAGTCAGATGGGGTATTGAACACTGACCCAGAGTCAGATGGTAATATCTCCTTTATCTACTGACCAGAGTTATCTAGAACACCCTGAGGGTTTAGACAGTAATATCTACTAGTTTATCTCTGTCTGAGAGTCAGATGGTAATATCTACTATCTTATGGTTTAGACAGTAATATCTACTAGTTGTATGAACACTGACCCAGAGTCAGATGCTTTATCTACTGTATTGAACAGAGTCGGATGGGCTCCTTTATCTACTGACCCAGAGTCGGATGGGCTCCTTTATCTACTGACCCAGAGTCAGATGGGCTCCTTTATCTACTGACCCAGAGTCAGATGGGCTCCTTTATCTACTGACCCAGAGTCAGATAAAGGACCCCATCTACTAGTTGTATTGAACACTGTCTGTCTGAGGGTTTAGACAGTAATATCTACTAGTTGTATTGAACACTGTCTGTCTGAGGGTTTAGACAGTAATATCTACTAGTTGTATTGAACACTGTCTGAGGGTTTAGACAGTAATATCTACTAGTTGTATTGAACACTGTCTGTCTGAGGGTTTAGACAGTAATATCTACTAGTTGTATTGAACACTGTCTGTCTGAGGGTTTAGACAGTAATATCTACTAGTTGTATTGAACACTGTCTGTCTGAGGGTTTAGACAGTAATATCTACTAGTTGTATTGAACACTGTCTGTCTGAGGGTTGAGGGTTTAGACAGTAATATCTACTAGTTGTATTGAACACTGTCTGTCTGAGGGTTTAGACAGTAATATCTACTAGTTGTATTGAACACTGTCTGTCTGAGGGTTTAGACAGTAATATCTACTAGTTGTATTGAACACTGTCTGTCTGAGGGTTTAGACAGTAATATCTACTAGTTGTATTGAACACTGTCTGTCTGAGGGTTTAGACAGTAATATCTACTAGTTGTATTGAACACTGTCTGTCTGAGGGTTTAGACAGTAATATCTACTAGTTGTATTGAACACTGTCTGTCTGAGGGTTTAGACAGTAATATCTACTAGTTGTATTGAACACTGTCTGTCTGAGGGTTTAGACAGTAATATCTACTAGTTGTATTGAACACTGTCTGTCTGAGGGTTTAGACAGTAATATCTACTAGTTGTATTGAACACTGTCTGTCTGAGGGTTTAGACAGTAATATCTACTAGTTGTATTGAACACTGTCTGTCTGAGGGTTTAGACAGTAATATCTACTAGTTGTATTGAACACTGTCTGTCTGAGGGTTTAGACAGTAATATCTACTAGTTGTATTGAACACTGTGAGGGTTTGTCTGAGGGTTTAGACAGTAATATCTACTAGTTGTATTGAACACTGTCTGTCTGAGGGTTTAGACAGTAATATCTACTAGTTGTATTGAACACTGTCTGTCTGAGGGTTTAGACAGTAATATCTACTAGTTGTATTGAACACTGTCTGTCTGAGGGTTTAGACAGTAATATCTACTAGTTGTATTGAACACTGTCTGTCTGAGGGTTTAGACAGTAATATCTACTAGTTGTATTGAACACTGTCTGTCTGAGGGTTTAGACAGTAATATCTACTAGTTGTATTGAACACTGTCTGTCTGAGGGTTTAGACAGTAATATCTACTAGTTGTATTGAACACTGTCTGTCTGAGGGTTTAGACAGTAATATCTACTAGTTGTATTGAACACTGTCTGTCTGAGGGTTTAGACAGTAATATCTACTAGTTGTATTGAACACTGTCTGTCTGAGGGTTTAGACAGTAATATCTACTAGTTGTATTGAACACTGTCTGTCTGAGGGTTTAGACAGTAATATCTACTAGTTGTATTGAACACTGTCTGTCTGAGGGTTTAGACAGTAATATCTACTAGTTGTATTGAACACTGTCTGTCTGAGGGTTTAGACAGTAATATCTACTAGTTGTATTGAACACTGTCTGTCTGAGGGTTTAGACAGTAATATCTACTAGTTGTATTGAACACTGTCTGTCTGAGGGTTTAGACAGTAATATCTACTAGTTGTATTGAACACTGTCTGTCTGAGGGTTTAGACAGTAATATCTACTAGTTGTATTGAACACTGTCTGTCTGAGGGTTTAGACAGTAATATCTACTAGTTGTATTGAACACTGTCTGTCTGAGGGTTTAGACAGTAATATCTACTAGTTGTATTGAACATCTACTAGTTGTATTCTGTCTGAGGGTTTAGACAGTAATATCTACTAGTTGTATTGAACTAGTTGTATTGAACGCTGTCTGTCTGAGGGTTTAGACAGTAATATCTACTGTATTGAACACTGTCTGTCTGAGGGTTTAGACAGTAATATCTACTAGTTGTATTGAACACTGTCTGTCTGAGGGTTTAGACAGTAATATCTACTAGTTGTATTGAACACTGTCTGTCTGAGGGTTTAGACAGTAATATCTACTAGTTGTATTGAACACTGTCTGTCTGAGGGTTTAGACAGTAATATCTACTAGTTGTATTGAACACTGTCTGTCTGAGGGTTTAGACAGTAATATCTACTAGTTGTATTGAACACTGTCTGTCTGAGGGTTTAGACAGTAATATCTACTAGTTGTATTGAACACTGTCTGTCTGAGGGTTTAGACAGTAATATCTACTAGTTGTATTGAAACACTGTCTGTCTGAGGGTTTAGACAGTAATATCTACTAGTTGTATTGAACTGTCTGTCTGAGGGTTTAGACAGTAATATCTACTGTCTGAGGGTTTAGACAGTAATATCTACTAGTTGTATTGAACACTGTCTGTCTGAGGGTTTAGACAGTAATATCTACTAGTTGTATTGAACACTGTCTGTCTGAGAGGGTTTAGACAGTAATATCTACTAGTTGTATTGAACACTGTCTGTCTGAGGGTTTAGACAGTAATATCTACTAGTTGTATTGAACACTGTCTGTCTGAGGGTTTAGACAGTAATATCTACTAGTTGTATTGAACACTGTCTGTCTGAGGGTTTAGACAGTAATATCTACTAGTTGTATTGAACACTGTCTGTCTGAGGGTTTAGACAGTAATATCTACTAGTTGTATTGAACACTGTCTGTCTGAGGGTTTAGACAGTAATATCTACTAGTTGTATTGAACACTGTCTGTCTGAGGGTTTAGACAGTAATATCTACTAGTTGTATTGAACACTGTCTGTCTGAGGGTTTAGACAGTAATATCTACTAGTTGTATTGAACACTGTCTGTCTGAGGGTTTAGACAGTAATATCTACTAGTTGTATTGAACACTGTCTGTCTGAGGGTTTAGACAGTAATATCTACTAGTTGTATTGAACACTGTCTGTCTGAGGGTTTAGACAGTAATATCTACTAGTTGTATTGAACACTGTCTGTCTGAGGGTTTAGACAGTAATATCTACTAGTTGTATTGAACACTGTCTGTCTGAGGGTTTAGACAGTAATATCTACTAGTTGTATTGAACACTGTCTGAGGGTTTAGACAGTAATATCTACTAGTTGTATTGAACACTGTCTGTCTGAGGGTTTAGACAGTAATATCTACTAGTTGTATTGAACACTGTCTGTCTGAGGGTTTAGACAGTAATATCTACTAGTTGTATTGAACACTGTCTGTCTGAGGGTTTAGACAGTAATATCTACTAGTTGTATTGAACACTGTCTGTCTGAGGGTTTAGACAGTAATATCTACTAGTTGTATTGAACACTGTCTGTCTGAGGGTTTAGACAGTAATATCTACTAGTTGTATTGAACACTGTCTGTCTGAGGGTTTAGACTGTAATATCTACTAGTTGTAGGGTTTGAACACTGTCTGTCTGAGGGTTTAGACAGTAATATCTACTAGTTGTATTGAACACTGTCTGTCTGAGGGTTTAGACAGTAATATCTACTAGTTGTAGGGTTTGAACACTGTCTGTCTGAGGGTTTAGACAGTAATATCTACTAGTTGTATTGAACACTGTCTGTCTGAGGGTTTAGACAGTAATATCTACTAGTTGTATTGAACACTGTCTGTCTGAGGGTTTAGACAGTAATATCTACTAGTTGTGTCTGAGGGTTTGAACACTGTGAACACTGTCTGAGGGTTTAGACAGTAATATCTACTAGTTGTATTGAACACTGTCTGTCTGAGGGTTTAGACAGTAATATCTACTAGTTGTATTGAACACTGTCTGTCTGAGGGTTTAGACAGTAATATCTACTAGTTGTATTGAACACTGTCTGTCTGAGGGTTTAGACAGTAATATCTACTAGTTGTATTGAACACTGTCTGTCTGAGGGTTTAGACAGTAATATCTACTAGTTGTATTGAACACTGTCTGAGGGTTTAGACAGTAATATCTACTAGTTGTATTGAACACTGTCTGTCTGAGGGTTTAGACAGTAATATCTACTAGTTGTATTGAACACTGTCTGTCTGAGGGTTTAGACAGTAATATCTACTAGTTGTATTGAACACTGTCTGTCTGAGGGTTTAGACAGTAATATCTACTAGTTGTATTGAACACTGTCTGTCTGAGGGTTTAGACAGTAATATCTACTAGTTGTATTGAACACTGTCTGTCTGAGGGTTTAGACAGTAATATCTACTAGTTGTATTGAACACTGTCTGTCTGAGGGTTTAGACAGTAATATCTACTAGTTGTATTGAACACTGTCTGTCTGAGGGTTTAGACAGTAATATCTACTAGTTGTATTGAACACTGTCTGAGGGTTTAGACAGTAATATCTACTAGTTGTATTGAACACTGTCTGAGGGTTTAGACAGTAATATCTACTAGTTGTATTGAACACTGTCTGTCTGAGGGTTTAGACAGTAATATCTACTAGTTGTATTGAACACTGTCTGTCTGAGGGTTTAGACAGTAATATCTACTAGTTGTATTGAACACTGTCAGTAATATCTACTAGTTGTATTGAACTGTCTGTCTGAGGGTTTAGACAGTAATATCTACTAGTTGTATTGAACACTGTCTGTCTGAGGGTTTAGACAGTAATATCTACTAGTTGTATTGAACACTGTCTGTCTGAGGGTTTAGACAGTAATATCTACTAGTTGTATTGAACACTGTCTGTCTGAGGGTTTAGACAGTAATATCTACTAGTTGTATTGAACACTGTCTGTCTGAGGGTTTAGACAGTAATATCTACTAGTTGTATTGAACACTGTCTGTCTGAGGGTTTAGACAGTAATATCTACTAGTTGTATTGAACACTGTCTGTCTGAGGGTTTAGACAGTAATATCTACTAGTTGTATTGAACACTGTCTGTCTGAGGGTTTAGACAGTAATATCTACTAGTTGTATTGAACACTGTCTGTCTGAGGGTTTAGACAGTAATATCTACTAGTTGTATTGAACACTGTCTGTCTGAGGGTTTAGACAGTAATATCTACTAGTTGTCTGTCTAGGGTTTTGAACACTGTGAACTGTCTGAGGGTTTAGACAGTAATATCTACTAGTTGTATTGAACACTGTCTGTCTGAGGGTTTAGACAGTAATATCTACTAGTTGTATTGAACACTGTCTGTCTGAGGGTTTAGACAGTAATATCTACTAGTTGTATTGAACACTGTCTGTCTGAGGGTTTAGACAGTAATATCTACTAGTTGTATTGAACACTGTCTTCTGAGGGTTTAGACAGTAATATCTACTAGTTGTATTGAACACTGTCTGTCTGAGGGTTTAGACAGTAATATCTACTAGTTGAACACTAGGGTTTAGACAGTAATATCTACTAGTTGTCTGTCTGAGGGTTTAGACAGTAATATCTACTAGTTGTATTGAACACTGTCTGTCTGAGGGTTTAGACAGTAATATCTACTAGTTGTATTGAACACTGTCTGAGGGTTTAGACAGTAATATCTACTAGTTGTATTGAACACTGTCTGTCTGAGGGTTTAGACAGTAATATCTACTAGTTGTATTGAACACTGTCTGTCTGAGGGTTTAGACAGTAATATCTACTAGTTGTATTGAACACTGTCTGTCTGAGGGTTTAGACAGTAATATCTACTAGTTGTATTGAACACTGTCTGTCTGAGGGTTTAGACAGTAATATCTACTAGTTGTATTGAAAGCTGGAGTTGACGTTTATGGACTTGATTGTATCCTCTTTTCAATATGAAAACGTGAACTCTCTCAAACTCTGTCGGTCTACTGACCTCTCGTCCGTGGTGGGAAAGGTCATGTGACACAACCAACTGCAGAATGGGTTGTTATCCCTCTGTGTACACACACACCCTCTCTATGTCCACCCATGAACTCACCCCCTCTCCTCTCTCCTCCCAGGTGTACGTGGAGTTTGATGACCTGGAGTGGGAGAAGCGTGAGTGGGTGAAAGTGTACGAGGACTTCCAGGTGTTCCTGCTGGAGCAGCAGCTGGTATGGGCCAAGAGGAGAGAGGCCACCCTGCTGGTGGAGATCCCCCAGGGGACTAAAGACAAGCACGTCCAGTGGCCAGCTCTGGTAAGGACTGATCCAGCTGTCTTCCATAGTGCCTTATCTCCCTGGACTCAGAACATCTGATGTTACTGTAGCTCTCTGCTCTCTCTGCATTGATCTCAGAGCTCTCTCCGTTACCTAGACCCACCGAGGATTACCATGGTAACAAGGATTATAGATCTGTGGGACATAGGATTACAATGATTCTGTTTCTGTGGTGTGGGACATAGGATTACAATGATTCTGTGCTGGGGGGGTGGTGTCTTTCTGAGCACCTAGTGAAGTGATAGAGGGGGTGTCTTTCTGAGCAGCTAGTGAAGTGATATATAATAATAGAGAGGGGTGTCTTTCTGAGCACCAAGTGAAGTGATAGAGGGGGGTGTCTTTCTGAGCAGCTAGTGAAGTGATAGAGGGGGGTGTCTTTCTGAACAGCTAGTAAAGTGATAGAGAGGTGTCTTTCTGAGCACCAAGTGAAGTGATAGAGGGGGGTGTCTTTCTGAACAGCTAGTAAAGTGATAGAGAGGTGTCTTTCTGAGCACCAAGTGAAGTGATAGAGGGGGGTGTCTTTCTGAGCAGCTAGTGAAGTGATAGAGGGGGGTGTCTTTCTGAACAGCTAGTAAAGTGATAGAGAGGTGTCTTTCTGAGCACCAAGTGAAGTGATAGAGGGGGGTGTCTTTCTGAACAGCTAGTAAAGTGATAGAGGGGGTGTCTTTCTGAGCACCAAGTGAAGTGATAGAGGGGTGTCTTTCTGAGCACCTAGTGAAGTGATAGAGGGGGGTGTCTTTCTGAACAGCTAGTAAAGTGATAGAGGGGGGTGTCTTTCTGAGCACCAAGTGAAGTGATAGAGGGGGGTGTCTTTCTGAGCACCGAATGAAGTGATAGAGGGGGTGTCTTTCTGAGCAGCAAGTGAAGTGATAGAGGGGGTGTCTTTCTGAGCAGCAAGTGAAGTGATAGAGGGGGGTGTCTTTCTGAGCAGCTAGTGAAGTGATAGAGGGGGGTGTCTTTCTGAACACCAAGTGGAGTGATAGAGGGGGGTGTCTTTCTGAGCACCTAGTGAAGTGGATTCCCCAAGGTTGCTGTTGACGCATATTCCACAGGCCTTTCTGGGTTGGAGGGTCTGTATATTTAATCATTTCATTAAGGACACCATCATCACCACAGGCCTTTCTGGGTTGGAGGGTTTGTATTTTGTCCTGTAGTTCATTCAAGGTAATTGGAGAATCCAGTGGGTTCTGGTCTTTAATAGTTGATTCTAAGGGTTGTATTTTGTCCTGTAGTTTATTCAAGGTAATTGGAGAATCCAGTGGGTTCTGGTCTTTAATAGTTGATTCTAAGGTTTGTATTTTGTCCTGTAGTTTATTCAAGGTAATTGGAGAATCCAGTGGGTTCTGGTCTTTAATAGTTGATTCTAAGATGTGTATGTGTTTTTGTTGTTGTTTGTTATAGAGCCATAAAGATTGGAGAAGTGGTTTACCCCCCATACATCTCCATTTTGGATAGATAACTCTTCATGTTGTTGTTTGTTATAGAGCCATAAAGATTGGAGAAGTGGTTTACCCCCCCATACATCTCCATTTTGGATAGATAACTCTTCATGTTGTTGTTTGTTATAGAGCCATAAAGATTGGAGAAGTGGTTTACCCCCATACATCTCCATTTTGGATAGATAACTCTTCATGTTGTTGTTTGTTATAGAGCCATAAAGATTGGAGAAGTGGTTTATCCCCCATACATCTCCATTTTGGATAGATAACTCTTCATGTTGTTGTTTGTTATAGAGCCATAAAGATTGGAGAAGTGGTTTACCCCCATACATCTCCATTTTGGATAGATAACTCTTCATGTTGTTGTTTGTTATAGAGCCATAAAGATTGGAGAAGTGGTTTACCCCCATACATCTCCATTTTGGATAGATAACTCTTCATGTTGTTGTTTGTTATAGAGCCATAAAGATTGGAGAAGTGGTTTACCCCCATACATCTCCATTTTGGATAGATAACTCTTCATGTTGTTGTTTGTTATAGAGCCATAAAGATTGGAGAAGTGGTTTACCCCCATACATCTCCATTTTGGATAGATAACTCTTCATGTTGTTGTTTGTTATAGAGCCATAAAGATTGGAGAAGTGGTTTACCCCCCATACATCTCCATTTTGGATAGATAACTCTTCATGTTGTTGTTTGTTATAGAGCCATAAAGATTGGAGAAGTGGTTTACCCCCATACATCTCCATTTTGGATAGATAACTCTTCATGTTGTTGTGTGTTATAGAGCCATAAAGATTGGAGAAGTGGTTTACCCCCCATACATCTCCATTTTGGATAGATAACTCTTCATGTTGTTGTGTGTTATAGAGCCATAAAGATTGGAGAAGTGGTTTACCCCCCATACATCTCCATTTTGGATAGATAACTCTTCATGTTGTTGTGTGTTATAGAGCCATAAAGATTGGAGAAGTGGTTTACCCCCATACATCTCCATTTTGGATAGATAACTCTTCATGTTGTTGTTTGTTATAGAGCCATAAAGATTGGAGAAGTGGTTTATCCCCCATACATCTCCATTTTGGATAGATAACTCTTCATGTTGTTGTGTGTGTGTTCCGATCCTCCCGGAAGTGGTTAGTCTCTATGGATTCTTCAATTACGTTGAGCTGATTTCTGTCTGACGTGCTGTTCCTTCTTTCTCCGTAGTGTGTATTGTTTTAACGATTCACCATAGTGACGGTCTCTATGTTTTTGGTTGGGCAGGTTTCTACATTTCTTTCTTAGGTTTTTGTATTCTTCATCAAACCGTTTGTCATTGTTAATTTTTCTTCGGTTTTGTGTTTGATATTTTTTGGTTTGATAGATGTCAAATATTCTGTTTAGGTTTTCTACTGGAAAGTTTACACCTTCACTATTATAGTGAAATGTTTTGTCCAGGAAGTTGTCTGAAAGGGATTGAATGTGTTGTTGTCTAATTGTTTTTGGTAGGTTTCCACACTACTTTCCTTCCATCTATAGCATTTCTTAATATTATTCAGTTCCTTTGTCTTTGATGCCTCATGACAGAGTATTGCTCTGTTCCAGTAGACTGTGATTTTGCTGTGATCTGATCGGGGTGTCAGTGGGTTTGACTGTGAACGCTCTGAGAGACTCTGGGTCTCTCTCTCTTTCTCTCTCTCCTATTAATTAGTCTGGAGCCTGTGACTCCCAGCCCGTCTGCCCTGGCAAGGGGAGGAGAGCACAGAGTTGGCTTTAAACCTAATGGAGGCTTGGTCTTGCACTCAGGGTTGGCCGTCTGCCTGCTGGTTCAGTACAGGGCTGATTTTAACATGTTTAAGCTTTCGTGTTGGAGTCTAGGCAGAACACAGGAAAGGAAAAGTGGTAGTAATGTCATGTCATCTTATTGTTAGTAATAGAGAACTATGTCATGTCATCTTATTGTTAGTAATAGAGAACTATGTCATGTCATCTTATTGTTAGTAATAGAGAATAGAGAATAGATCTATGTCATCTTATTGTTAGTAGTAGAGAATAGAGAATAGATCTATGTCATGTCATCTTCTTGTTAGTAATAGAGAATAGATCTATGTCATGTCATCTTATTGTTAGTAATAGAGAATAGATCTATGTCATGTCATCTTATTGTTAGTAATAGAGAATAGATCTATGTCATCTTCTTGTTAGTAATAGAGAATAGATCTATGTCATGTCATCTTATTGTTAGTAGTAGAGAATAGATCTATGTCATGTCATCTTATTGTTAGTAATAGAGAATAGATCTATGTCATGTCATCTTATTGTTAGTAATAGAGAATAGATCTATGTCATGTCATCTTATTGTTAGTAATAGAGAATAGATCTATGTCATGTCATCTTATTGTTAGTAATAGAGAATAGATCTATGTCATGTCATCTTATTGTTAGTAATAGAGAATAGATCTATGTCATGTCATCTTATTGTTAGTAATAGAGAATAGAGAATAGATCTATGTCATCTTATTGTTAGTAGTAGAGAATAGATCTATGTCATCTTATTGTTAGTAATAGAGAATAGAGAATAGATCTATGTCATGTCATCTTATTGTTAGTAATAGAGAATAGATCTATGTCATCTTCTTGTTAGTAATAGAGAATAGATCTATGTCATGTCATCTTATTGTTAGTAATAGAGAATAGATCTATGTCATCTTATTGTTAGTAATAGAGAATAGATCTATGTCATGTCATCTTATTGTTAGTAATAGAGAATAGATCTATGTCATCTTATTGTTAGTAATAGAGAATAGAGAATAGATCTATGTCATCTTATTGTTAGTAATAGAGAATAGATCTATGTCATGTCATCTTATTGTTAGTAATAGAGAATAGATCTATGTCATCTTCTTGTTAGTAATAGAGAATAGATCTATGTCATGTCATCTTATTGTTAGTAATAGAGAATAGATCTATGTCATCTTATTGTTAGTAATAGAGAATAGATCTATGTCATCTTATTGTTAGTAATAGAGAATAGATCTATGTCATCTTATTGTTAGTAATAGAGAATAGAGAATAGATCTATGTCATGTCATCTTATTGTTAGTAATAGAGAATAGATCTATGTCATGTCATCTTATTGTTAGTAATAGAGAATAGAGAATAGATTTATGTCGTGTCATCTTATTGTTAGTAATAGAGAATAGAGAATAGATCTATGTCATCTTATTGTTAGTAATAGAGAATAGAGAATAGATCTATGTCATCTTATTGTTAGTAATAGAGAATAGAGAATAGATCTATGTCATCTTATTGTTAGTAGTAGAGAATAGATCTATGTCATGTCATCTTATTGTTAGTAATAGAGAATATATCTATGTCATGTCATCTTATTGTTAGTAATAGAGAATAGATCTATGTCATGTCATCTTATTGTTAGTAATAGAGAATAGAGAATAGATCTATGTCATCTTATTGTTAGTAGTAGAGAATAGATCTATGTCATGTCATCTTATTGTTAGTAATAGAGAATAGATCTATGTCATGTCATCTTATTGTTAGTAATAGAGAATAGATCTATGTCATGTCATCTTATTGTTAGTAATAGAGAATAGAGAATAGATCTATGTCATGTCATCTTATTGTTAGTAATAGAGAATAGATCTATGTCATGTCATCTTATTGTTAGTAATAGAGAATAGATCTATGTCATGTCATCTTATTGTTAGTAATAGAGAATAGAGAATAGATCTATGTCATGTCATCTTATTGTTAGTAATAGAGAATAGAGAATAGATCTATGTCATCTTATTGTTAGTAGTAGAGAATAGATCTATGTCATCTTATTGTTAGTAGTAGAGAATAGATCTATGTCATGTCATCTTATTGTTAGTAGTAGAGAATAGAGAATAGATCTATGTCATCTTATTGTTAGTAGTAGAGAATAGATCTATGTCATGTCATCTTATTGTTAGTAATAGAGAATAGATCTATGTCATCTTATTGTTAGTAATAGAGAATAGATCTATGTCATGTCATCTTATTGTTAGTAATAGAGAATAGAGAATAGATCTATGTCATCTTATTGTTAGTAGTAGAGAATAGATCTATGTCATCTTATTGTTAGTAATAGAGAATAGAGAATAGATCTATGTCATGTCATCTTATTGTTAGTAATAGAGAATAGATCTATGTCATCTTATTGTTAGTAATAGAGAATAGATCTATGTCATGTCATCTTATTGTTAGTAATAGAGAATAGAGAATAGATCTATGTCATCTTATTGTTAGTAATAGAGAATAGATCTATGTCATGTCATCTTATTGTTAGTAATAGAGAATAGAGTAATAGAGAATAGAGAATAGATCTATGTCATCTTATTGTTAGTAATAGAGAATAGATCTATGTCATCTTATTGTTAGTAGTAGAGAATAGATCTATGTCATCTTATTGTTAGTAATAGAGAATAGAGAATAGATCTATGTCATCTTATTGTTAGTAATAGAGAATAGAGAATAGATCTATGTCATCTTATTGTTAGTAGTAGAGAATAGATCTATGTCATGTCATCTTATTGTTAGTAATAGAGAATAGATCTATGTCATGTCATCTTATTGTTAGTAGTAGAGAATAGATCTATGTCATGTCATCTTATTGTTAGTAATAGAGAATAGAGAATAGATCTATGTCATCTTATTGTTAGTAATAGAGAATAGATCTATGTCATCTTATTGTTAGTAGTAGAGAATAGATCTATGTCATCTTATTGTTAGTAGTAGAGAATAGATCTATGTTGTGTGATCTTAGGGTTTGGCTGGCAAGGTGGCACTGCTTTCATTTAAAAAATATATGCGTTTTCAAATAGTTGTGCAAATGACATTGATGATATAATCATTGGTTATGTTTAGTTGATGGAACCTCCGTAGGAGTTGATAAATTTGTATTGCTTTGTTGACAAAGCTGAGACTGCACAAATGAGGTTGGCTTTACGTGCTGATCAAAATACATCAACAAAGCATTTTAAATGGTTGCTTTCTGATGTATACTAGACTATTTGTGTTCCGTTGTGCAGCAGACCTCATTCTAGTGAGGCGGAGAGACCGCAGTGAGTCTGAATGTGCTCAGAGCACAGCTGGACATTATTTATAGCCTTCCTTACCCTTTCATTTTTTCCATCTGACCTCATTTTGGTCCACAGAGTGCTGTCTCTGCTCTGCCTGGCATACAGCAGAGAGGACAGGAGGAGAGAGGACAGGATCACCTGAACTCTTGTCAGACAAATGAAAAACAGGCTGGCGACGGGGAGGAAGAGAGGGTGACGGGGGAGGAAGAGAGGGTGACGGGGGAGGAAGAGAGGGTGACGGGGGAGGAAGAGAGGGCGACGGGGGAGGATGAGAGGGCGACGGGGAGGGAGAGAGGGCGACGGGGAGGATGAGAGGGCGACTGGGAGGATGAGAGGGCGACTGGGGAGGATGAGAGGGCGACGGGGAGGATGAGAGGGCGGGAGGGAGGGGAGGGGAGAGAGGGCGACTGGGAGGGAGAGAGGGCGACGGGGAGGATGAGAGGGCGACTGGGAGGGAGAGAGGGCGACTGGGAGGGAGAGAGGGCGACTGGGAGGGAGAGAGGGCGACGGGGAGGGAGAGAGGGCGACTGGGAGGGAGAGAGGGCGACTGGGAGGATGAGAGGGCGACTGGGAGGATGAGAGGGCGACTGGGAGGGAGAGAGGGCGACTGGGAGGGAGAGAGGGCGACTGGGAGGATGAGAGGGCGACTGGGAGGGAGAGAGGGCGACTGGGAGGATGAGAGGGCGACTGGGAGGATGAGAGGGCGACTGGGAGGGAGAGAGGGCGACTGGGAGGGAGAGAGGGCGACTGGGAGGATGAGAGGGCGACTGGGAGGGAGAGAGGGCGACTGGGAGGATGAGAGGGCGACTGGGAGGGAGAGAGGGCGACGGGGAGGGAGAGAGGGCGAGGGAGGGAGAGAGGGCGACTGGGAGGGAGAGAGGGCGACTGGGAGGGAGAGAGGGCGACTGGGAGGGAGAGAGGGCGACTGGGAGGATGAGAGGGCGACGGGGAGGATGAGAGGGCGACTGGGAGGGAGAGAGGGCGACTGGGAGGGAGAGAGGGCGACTGGGAGGAGAGAGGGCGACTGGGAGGGAGAGAGGGCGACGGGGAGGATGAGAGGGCGACTGGGAGGGAGAGAGGGCGACTGGGAGGGAGAGAGGGCGACTGGGAGGGAGAGAGGGCGACTGGGAGGGAGAGAGGGCGACTGGGAGGATGAGAGGGCGACTGGGAGGGAGAGAGGGCGACTGGGAGGGAGAGAGGGCGACTGGGAGGGAGAGAGGGCGACTGGGAGGATGAGAGGGCGACTGGGGGAGGGAGAGAGGGCGACGGGGGGAGGGAGAGAGGGCGACTGGGAGGGAGAGGGGCGACTGGGAGGGAGAGGGCGACTGGGAGGGAGAGAGGGCGACTGGGAGGAGAGAGGGCGACTGGGAGGATGAGAGGGCGACTGGGAGGATGAGAGGGCGACTGGGAGGGGAGAGGGCGACTGGGAGGGAGAGAGGGCGACTGGGAGGATGAGAGGGCGACTGGGAGGATGAGAGGGCGACGGGGGAGGGAGAGAGGGCGACGGGGAGGGAGAGAGGGCGACGGGGGAGGGAGAGAGGGCGACGGGGGAGGGAGAGAGGGCGACGGGGAGGGAGGGAGAGAGGGCGACGGGGAGGGAGAGAGGGCGACTGGGAGGGAGAGAGGGCGACTGGGAGGGAGAGAGGGCGACGGGGAGGGAGAGAGGGCGACGGGGAGGATGAGAGGGCGACTGGGGGGGAGGATGAGGAGGGCGACGGGGAGAGGGCGACGGGGAGGGGGAGAGGGGACTGGGAGAGAGGGCGACTGGGAGGGAGAGGGCGACTGGGAGGATGAGAGGGCGACTGGGAGGATGAGAGGGCGACGGGGAGGATGAGAGGGCGACTGGGAGGATGAGAGGGCGACGGGGAGGATGAGAGGGCGACGGGGGGAGGAGAGAGGGCGACGGGGAGGGAGAGAGGGCGACTGGGAGGGAGAGAGGGCGACGGGGAGGATGAGAGGGCGACGGGGAGGATGAGAGGGCGACTGGGAGGATGAGAGGGCGACTGGGAGGATGAGAGGGCGACGGGGAGGGAGAGAGGGCGACGGGGAGGGAGAGAGGGCGACTGGGAGGGAGAGAGGGCGACTGGGAGGAGAGAGGGCGACTGGGAGGATGAGAGGGCGACTGGGAGGATGAGAGGGCGACTGGGGAGGAGAGAGGGCGACTGGGAGGATGAGAGGGCGACTGGGAGGATGAGAGGGCGACGGGGGAGGGGATGGGAGGAGAGAGGGCGACTGGGAGGGGGGGCGACTGGGATGAGAGAGGGCGACGGGGAGGGAGAGAGGGCGACTGGGAGGATGAGAGGGCGACGGGGAGGATGAGAGGGCGACGGGGAGGATGAGAGGGCGACGGGGAGGATGAGAGGGCGACGGGGAGGATGAGAGGGCGACGGGGAGGATGAGAGGGCGACGGGGAGGAAGAGAGGGCGACTGGGAGGAAGAGAGGGCGACTGGGAGGAAGAGAGGGCGACTGGGAGGGAGAGAGGGCGACTGGGAGGATGAGAGGGCGACGGGGAGGATGAGAGGGCATTCCTCTGTTCTGTTTGGTCCAGCTGTAACGGTGATGGATTAAATACACGCTCTCATTGGTGAGAAGAGAAGTGTCATTCTGAAGTCTCAGTACTCTGTAAACTAACACCTAATGGGCTGAAGTCTGTAGAATGAAAACATTGATTATCAGAATGAGGCCTTGGATGGAGTCCCGTCCCCCACCTTCCCCTCCCCTCTAATTAGTACCATGTGCAGTTCTTGGAGCATACATGTGGGGGTTTTCTACCCTCTCGTCTCCTTTCCTGCCCTCTCCTTTCCTCTCCTTTCTTCTCCTTTCCTGCCCTCTCCTTTCTTCTCCTTTCCTGCCCTCTCCTTTCTTCTCCTTTCCTGCCCTCTCCTTTCCTCTCTTCCTTTCCTGCCCTCTCCTTTCCTGCCCTCTCCTTTCCTGCCCTCTCCTTTCCTGCCCTGCCCTCTCCTTTCCTGCCCTCTCCTTTCCTGCCCTCTCCTGCCCTCTCCTTTTCTTTCCTGCCCTCTCCTTTCCTTTCCTTTCCTCTCCTTTCCTGCCCTCTCCTGCCCTCTCCTTTTCTTTCCTGCCCTCTCCTTTCCTCTCCTTTCCTGCCCTTTCCTGCCCTCTCCTGCCCTCTCCTTTCCTTTCCTGCCCTCTCCTGCCCTCTCCTTTCCTTTCCTGCCCTCTCCTTTCCTTTCCTGCCCTCTCCTCTCCTCTCCTTTCCTGCCCTCTCCTTTCCTGCCCTCTCCTTTCCTGCCCTCTCCTTTCCTGCCCTCTCCTTTCCTCTCCTCTCCTTTCCTCTCCTTTCCTGCCCTCTCCTGCCCTCTCCTTTCCTCTCCTTTCCTGCCCTCTCCTTTCCTCTCCTGCCCTCTCCTTTCCTTTCCTTTCCTTTCCTTTCCTCTCCTCTCCTTTCCTGCCCTCTCCTTTCCTTTCCTCTCCTTTCCTCCCTTTCCTCTCCTCTCCTTTCCTCTCCTCTCCTTTCCTCTCTTTCCTGCCCTCTCCTTTCCTCTCCTTTCCTGCCCTCTCCTTTCCTTTCCTCTCCTTTCCTTTCCTCTCCTTTCCTTTCCTCTCCTTTCCTGCCCTCTCCTTTCCTCTCCTTTCCTGCCCTCTCCTTTCCTGCCCTCTCCTTTCCTCTCCTTTCCTTTCCTCTTCTTTCCTGCCCTCTCCTTTCCTCTCCTTTCCTGCCCTCTCCTTTCCTCTCCTTTCCTGCCCTCTCCTTTCCTGCCCTCTCCTTTCCTCTCCTTTCCTTCCCTCTCCTTTCCTGCCCTCTCCTTTCCTGCCCTCTCCTTTCCCTCTCCTTTCCTGCCCTCTCCTTTCCTCTCCTTTCCTTTCCTGCCCTCTCCTCTCCTTTCCTCTCCTTTCCTGCCCTCTCCCCTCCTTTCCTGCCCTCTCCTTTCCTGCCCTCTCCTTTCCTGCCCTCTCCTTTCCTCTCCTTTCCTGCCCTCTCCTTTCCTCTCCTTTCCTGCCCTCTCCTCTCCTTTCCTGCCCTCTCCTTTCCTGCCCCCTCTCCTCTCCTTTCCTGCCCTCTCCTTTCCTCTCCTTTCCTGCCCTCTCCTTTCCTGCCCTCTCCTTTCCTGCCCTTCCTTTCCTCTCCTTTCCTGCCCTCTCCTTTCCTGCCCTCTCCTTTCCTTTCCCTCTCCTTTCCTGCCCTCTCCTTTCCTGCCCTCTCCTTTCCTGCCCTCTCCTTTCCTCTCCTCTCCTTTCCTCTCCTTTCCTGCCCTCTCCTTTCCTCTCCTTTCCTGCCCTCTCCTTTCCCGCCCTCTCCTTTCCCCTCTCCTTTCCTGCCCTCTCCTTTCCTTTCCCTCTCCTTTCCCTCTCCTTTCCTGCCCTCCTCCTTTCCTGCCCTCTCCTTTCCTCTCCTTTCCTGCCCTCTCCTTTCCTGCCCTCTCCTTTCCTGCCCTCTCCTTTCCTTTCCTCTCCTTTCCTCTCCCTCTCCTTTCCTCTCCTCTCCTTTCCTTTCCTCTCCTTTCCTGCCCTCTCCTTTCCTGCCCTCTCCTTTCCTGCCCTCTCCTTTCCTTTCCTCTCCTTTCCTCTCCTCTCCTTTCCTCTCCTCTCCTTTCCTCTCCTTTCCTGCCCTCTCCTTTCCTGCCCTCTCCTTTCCTCTCCTTTCCTGCCCTCTCCTTTCCTGCCCTCTCCTTTCCTGCCCTCTCCTTTCCTGCCCTCTCCTTTCCTCTCCTTTCCTGCCCTCTCCTTTCCTCTCCTTTCCTGCCCTCTCATTTCCTTTCCTCTCCTTTCCTGCCCTCTCCTTTCCTGCCCTCTCATTTCCTGCCCTCTCCTTTCCTGCCCTCTCCTTTCCTGCCCTCTCCTTTCCTGCCCTCTCCTTTCCTTTCCTGCCCTCTCCTTTCCTTTCCTGCCCTCTCCTTTCCTTTCCTGCCCTCTCCTTTCCTGCCCTCTCCTTTCCTGCCCTCTCCTTTCCTCTCCTCTCCTTTCCTGCCCTCTCCTCTCCTTTCCTCTCCTTTCCTTCCTGCCCTGCCCTCCTTTCCTGCCCTCTCCTTTCCTGCCCTCTCCTTTCCTGCCCTCTCCTTTCCTGCCCTCTCCTTTCCTGCCCTCTCCTTTCCTGCCCTCTCCTTTCCTCCTCTCCTTTCCTGCCCTCTCCTTTCCTCTCCTTTCCTGCCCTCTCCTTTCCTCTCCTTTCCTGCCCTCTCCTTTCCTGCCCTTTCCTTTCCTGCCCTCTCCTTTCCTGCCCTCTCCTTTCCTGCCCTCTCCTTTCCTGCCTCTCCTTTCCTGCCCTCTCCTTTCCTTTCCTCTCCTTTCCTGTCCTCTCCTTTCCTCCCTCTCCTTTCCTCTCCTTTCCTCCCTCTCCTTTCCTCTCCTTTCCTGCCCTCTCCTTTCCTCTCCTTTCCTGCCCTCTCCTTTCCTGCCCTCTCCTTTCCTCTCCTTTCCTTCCCTCTCCTTTCCTTTCCTGCCCTCTCCTTTCCTGCCCTCTCCTTTCCTGCCCTCTCCTTTCCTGCCCTCTCCTTTCCTGCCCTCTCCTTTCCTCTCCTTTCCTCTCCTCTCCTTTCCTCTCCTTTCCTGCCCTCTCCTTTCCTCTCCTTTCCTGCCCTCTCCTTTCCTGCCCTCTCCTTTCCTGCCCTCTCCTTTCCTCTCCTTTCCTGCCCTCTCCTTTCCTGCCCTCTCCTTTCCTGCCCTCTCCTTTCCTGCCCTCTCCTTTCCTGCCCTCTCCTTTCCTGCCCTCTCCTTTCCTCTCCTTTCCTGCCCTCTCCTTTCCTCTCCTTTCCTGCCCTCTCCTTTCCTGCCCTCTCCTTTCCTCTCCTTTCCTCCCTCTCCTTTCCTCTCCTTTCCTGCCCTCTCCTTTCCTGCCCTCTCCTTTCCTGCCCTCTCCTTTCCTGCCCTCTCCTTTCCTGCCCTCTCCTTTCCTGCCCTCTCCTTTCCTGCCCTCTCCTTTCCTGCCCTCTCCTTTCCTTTCCTGCCCTCTCCTTTCCTGCCCTCTCCTTTCCTGCCCTCTCCTTTCCTCTCCTCTCCTTTCCTGCCCTCTCCTTTCCTGCCCTCTCCTTTCCTGCCCTTTCCTCTCCTCTCCTTTCCTGCCCTCTCCTTTCCTGCCCTCTCCCTTCCTCTCCTTTCCTGCCCTCTCCTTTCCTGCCCTCTCCTTTCCTCCTGCCCTCTCCTTTCCTGCCTTCTCCTTTCCTCTCCTTTCCTGCCCTTCCTTTCCTCTCCTTTCCTGTCCTCTCCTTTCCTGCCCTCTCCTTTCCTCTCCTTTCCTGTCCTCTCCTTTCCTGCCCTCTCCTTTCTCTCTCCTTTCCTGCCCTCTCCTTTCCTGCCCTCTCCTGCCCTCTCCTTTCCTGCCCTCTCCTTTCCTCTCCTTTCCTGCCCTCTCCTTTCCTGCCCTCTCCTTTCCTGCCCTCTCCTTTCCCTGCCCTCTCCTTTCCTGCCCTCTCCTTTCCTGCCCTCTCCTTTCCTGCCCTCTCCTTTCCTGCCCTCTCCTTTCCTGCCCTCTGTAGTACAGTCTTCCAGTGTTTCCTAGTAACACAGCTAAATGTGTAAACATGAAAGCACCCTCATAAATATACCTCATGAGGCAAGACACGACAATCACCTCTTTATCTCAGTGACTGTCTGGCTAGTCAAGCGTCCCCCTCCCTCGCTCTCCCTCTCTCTCCAATTCAAATGACTTTATTGGCATGGGGAAGCATAGGTTTAAATTGCAAAAGCAGGTGAAATGAGATAATAAACAAAAGTGAAATAAACAATTATAGATGAAGAGTAAACGGTAAACAAACGTTTGAAGGGACAGACATTTCAAAACACACAGACATTATGGTTATGAACAGAAGGGTTGGGAGACGTCTGGGACTGGAGGGGGGCGTGTTGCGTTGCCTAGCAACACACAGACATTATGGTTATGAACAGAAGGGTTGGGAGACGTCTGGGACTGGAGGGGGGCGTGTTGCGTTGCCTAGCAACACACAGACATTATGGTTATGAACAGAAGGGTTGGGAGACGTCTGGGACTGGAGGGGGGCGTGTTGCGTTGCCTAGCAACACACAGACATTATGTTTATGAACAGAAGGGTTGGGAGACGTCTGGGACTGGAGGGGGGCGTGTTGCGTTGCCTAGCAACACACAGACATTATGGTTATGAACAGAAGGGTTGGGAGACGTCTGGGACTGGAGGGGGGCGTGTTGCGTTGCCTAGCAACACACAGACATTATGGTTATGAACAGAAGGGTTGGGAGACGTCTGGGACTGGAGGGGGGCGTGTTGCGTTGCCTAGCAACACAGTAGAGGATCTCTCAGGCACAAACCTGCAGATTACGGTGGAATCATTTAGAATACAATGTGGACTTCTTACCAATATTGTAATTTCTTGTGTTTTAAGTAACACGATATGACTGGTTTATATTTATGTGGTACAGAACTTATCAATGGTGATTTGGATTCAAACGTTGTGTGACAACCGTGTGATTTCAGACCTTTTCAACAGAGGTGTTCACTGTTGGAAATCATCACTGGGCAGTTTTAGTAGAGATAAATAAATAGTCACACTCTGAGCCTCTACGAGCAGGCTGCCTCTACTCTACCAGCAGGCTGCCTCTACTCAACAGCAGGCTGCCTCTACTCTACCAGCAGGCTGCCTCTACTCTACCAGCAGGCTGCCTCTCTCTACGAGCAGGCTGCCTCTACGAGCAGGCTGCCTCTACGAGCAGGCTGCCTCTACCAGCATATTGTACCAGCAGGCTGCCTCTTGTGCTGCCTAAGCAGGCTGCCTCTACCAGCAGGCTGTTTATATTTACCAGCAGGCTGCCTCTACAGAGGCTTATCAGCAGGCTGCCTCTACAAGCAGGCTGTGACAACCAGCAGGCTGCCTCTCAGCAGGCTGCCTCTACCAGCAGGCTGCCTCACTCTACCAGCAGGCTGCCTCTACTCTACCAGCAGGCTGCCTACCAGCAGGCTGCCTCTACTCTACCAGCAGGCTGCCTCTACTCTACCAGCAGGCTGCCTCTACTCTACCAGCAGGCTGCCTCTACTCTACCAGCAGGCTGCCTCTACTCTACCAGCAGGCTGCCTCTACTCTACCAGCAGGCTGCTCTACTCTACCAGCAGGCTGCCTCTACTCTACCAGCAGGCTGCCTCTACTCTACCAGCAGGCTGCCTCTACTCTACCAGCAGGCTGCCTCTACTCTACCAGCAGGCTGCCTCTACTCTACCAGCAGGCTGCCTCTACTCTACCAGCAGGCTGCCTCTACTCTACCAGCTACTCACTCTACCAGCAGGCTGCCTCTACGAGCAGGCTGCCTCTACTCTACCAGCAGGCTGCCTCTACTCTACCAGCAGGCTGCCTCTACTCTACCAGCAGGCTGCCTCTACTCTACCAGCAGGCTGCCTCTACTCTACCAGCAGGCTGCCTCTACTCTACCAGCAGGCTGCCTCTACTCTACCAGCAGGCTGCCTCTACTCTACCAGCAGGCTGCCTCTACTCTACCAGCAGGCTGCCTCTACTCTACCAGCAGGCTGCCTCTACTCTACCAGCAGGCTGCCTCTACTCTACCAGCAGGCTGCCTCTACTCTACGAGCAGGCTGCCTCTACTCTACCAGCAGGCTGCCTCTACTCTACCAGCAGGCTGCCTCTACTCTACCAGCAGGCTGCCTCTACTCTACCAGCAGGCTGCCTCTACTCTACCAGCAGGCTGCCTCTACTCTACCAGCAGGCTGCCTCTACTCTACCAGCAGGCTGCCTCTACTCTACCAGCAGGCTGCCTCTACTCTACCAGCAGGCTGCCTCTACGAGCAGGCTGCCTCTACTCTACGAGCAGGCTGCCTCTACTCTACCAGCAGGCTGCCTCTACTCTACCAGCAGGCTGCCTCTACTCTACCAGCAGGCTGCCTCTACTCTACCAGCAGGCTGCCTCTACTCTACCAGCAGGCTGCCTCTACTCTACTAGCAGGCTGCCTCTACTCTACCAGCAGGCTGCCTCTCTACTAGCAGGCTGCCTCTACAGCAGGTTGCCTCTACCAGCAGGCTGCCTCTACTCTACCAGCAGGCTGCCTCTACTCTACCAGCAGGCTGCCTCTACTCTACCAGCAGGCTGCCTCTACTCTACCAGCAGGCTGCCTCTACTCTACTAGCAGGTTGCCTCTACCAGCAGGCTGCCTCTACTCTACCAGCAGGCTGCCTCTACTCTACTAGCAGGCTGCCTCTACTCTACTAGCAGGTTGCCTCTACCAGCAGGCTGCCTCTACTCTACCAGCAGGCTGCCTCTACTCTACTAGCAGGCTGCCTCTACCAGCAGGCTGCCTCTACTCTACCAGCAGGCTGCCTCTACTCTACCAGCAGGCTGCCTCTACCAGCAGGCTGCCTCTACTCTACTAGCAGGCTGCCTCTACTCTACCAGCAGGCTGCCTCTACTCTACTAGCAGGCTGCCTCTACTCTACTAGCAGGCTGCCTCTACTCTACTAGCAGGCTGCCTCTACTCTACCAGCAGGCTGCCTCTACTCTACCAGCAGGCTGCCTCTACTCTACCAGCAGGCTGCCTCTACTCTACCAGCAGGCTGCCTCTACGAGCAGGCTGCCTCTACGAGCAGGCTGCCTCTACCAGCAGGCTGCCTCTACTCTACCAGCAGGCTGCCTCTACTCTACCAGCAGGCTGCCTCTACTCTACGAGCAGGCTGCCTCTACGAGCAGGCTGCCTCTACGAGCAGGCTGCCTCTACGAGCAGGCTGCCTCTACCAGCAGGCTGCCTCTACTCTACCAGCAGGCTGCCTCTACTCTACCAGCAGGCTGCCTCTACTCTACCAGCAGGCTGCCTCTACTCTACCAGCAGGCTGCCTCTACGAGCAGGCTGCCTCTACGAGCAGGCTGCCTCTACTCTACCAGCAGGCTGCCTCTACTCTACCAGCAGGCTGCCTCTACTCTACCAGCAGGCTGCCTCTACTCTACCAGCAGGCTGCCTCTACTCTACCAGCAGGCTGCCTCTACTCTACCAGCAGGCTGTCTCTACTCTACCAGCAGGCTGTCTCTACTCTACCAGCAGGCTGCCTCTACTCTACCAGCAGGCTGCCTCTACTCTACCAGCAGGCTGCCTCTACTCTACTAGCAGGCTGCCTCTACTCTACCAGCAGGCTGCTCTACTCTACTAGCAGGCTGCCTCTACTCTACTAGCAGGCTGCCTCTACTCTACTAGCAGGCTGCCTCTACTCTACTAGCAGGCTGCCTCTACTCTACTAGCAGGCTGCCTCTACTCTACTAGCAGGCTGCCTCTACTCTACTAGCAGGCTGCCTCTACTCTACTAGCAGGTTGCCTCTACCAGCAGGCTGCCTCTACTCTACCAGCAGGCTGCCTCTACTCTACTAGCAGGCTGCCTCTACTCTACTAGCAGGCTGCCTCTCTACCTACTAGCAGGCTGCCTCTACTCTACTAGCAGGTTGCCTCTACCAGCAGGCTGCCTCTACTCTACCAGCAGGCTGCCTCTACTCTACCAGCAGGCTGCCTCTACTCTACTAGCAGGTTGCCTCTACCAGCAGGCTGCCTCTACTCTACCAGCAGGCTGCCTCTACTCTACTAGCAGGTTGCCTCTACCAGCAGGCTGCCTCTACTCTACCAGCAGGCTGCCTCTACTCTACTAGCAGGCTGCCTCTACCAGCAGGCTGCCTCTACTCTACTAGCAGGCTGCCTCTACTCTACCAGCAGGCTGCCTCACTCTACAGCAGGCTGCCTCTACTCTACTAGCAGGCTGCCTCTACCAGCAGGCTGCCTCTACTCTACCAGCAGGCTGCCTCTACTCTACAGCAGGCTGCCTCTACTCTACCAGCAGGCTGCCTCTACTCTACGAGCAGGCTGCCTCTACGAGCAGGCTGCCTCTACGAGCAGGCTGCCTCTACCAGCAGGCTGCCTCTACTCTACCAGCAGGCTGCCTCTACTCTACCAGCAGGCTGCCTCTACTCTACCAGCAGGCTGCCTCTACGAGCAGGCTGCCTCTACGAGCAGGCTGCCTCTACGAGCAGGCTGCCTCTACCAGCAGGCTGCCTCTACTCTACCAGCAGGCTGCCTCTACTCTACCAGCAGGCTGCCTCTACTCTACCAGCAGGCTGCCTCTACTCTACCAGCAGGCTGCCTCTACGAGCAGGCTGCCTCTACGAGCAGGCTGCCTCTACTCTACCAGCAGGCTGCCTCTACTCTACCAGCAGGCTGCCTCTACTCTACCAGCAGGCTGCCTCTACTCTACCAGCAGGCTGCCTCTACTCTACCAGCAGGCTGCCTCTACTCTACCAGCAGGCTGTCTCTACTCTACCAGCAGGCTGTCTCTACTCTACCAGCAGGCTGCCTCTACTCTACTAGCAGGCTGCCTCTACTCTACTAGCAGGCTGCCTCTACTCTACCAGCAGGCTGCCTCTACTCTACCAGCAGGCTGCCTCTACTCTACCAGCAGGCTGCCTCTACTCTACCAGCAGGCTGCCTCTACTCTACCAGCAGGCTGCCTCTACTCTACCAGCAGGCTGCCTCTACTCTACCAGCAGGCTGTCTCTACTCTACCAGCAGGCTGCCTCTACTCTACTAGCAGGCTGCCTCTACTCTACTAGCAGGCTGCCTCTACTCTACTAGCAGGCTGCCTCTACTCTACTAGCAGGTTGCCTCTACCAGCAGGCTGCCTCTACTCTACCAGCAGGCTGCCTCTACTCTACTAGCAGGCTGCCTCTACTCTACTAGCAGGCTGCCTCTACTCTACTAGCAGGCTGCCTCTACTCTACTAGCAGGTTGCCTCTACCAGCAGGCTGCCTCTACTCTACCAGCAGGCTGCCTCTACTCTACCAGCAGGCTGCCTCTACTCTACTAGCAGGTTGCCTCTACCAGCAGGCTGCCTCTACTCTACCAGCAGGCTGCCTCTACTCTACTAGCAGGTTGCCTCTACCAGCAGGCTGCCTCTACTCTACCAGCAGGCTGCCTCTACTCTACTAGCAGGCTGCCTCTACCAGCAGGCTGCCTCTACTCTACTAGCAGGCTGCCTCTACTCTACCAGCAGGCTGCCTCTACTCTACTAGCAGGCTGCCTCTACTCTACTAGCAGGCTGCCTCTACTCTACTAGCAGGCTGCCTCTACTCTACCAGCAGGCTGCCTCTACTCTACTAGCAGGTTGCCTTTACCAGCAGGCTGCCTCTACTCTACTAGCAGGCTGCCTCTACTCTACCAGCAGGCTGCCTCTACTCTACCAGCAGGTTGCCTCTACTAGCAGGCTGTCTCTACTCTACTAGCAGGCTGCCTCTACTCTACCAGCAGGCTGCCTCTACTCTACTAGCAGGCTGCCTCTACTCTACCAGCAGGCTGACTACTAGCAGGCTGTCTCTACTCTACTAGCAGGCTGCCTCTACTCTACTAGCAGGCTGCCTCTACTCTACCAGCAGGCTGACTACTAGCAGGCTGCCTCTACTCTACTTGCAGGCTGCCTCTACTCTACTTGCAGGCTGTCTCTACTCTACTAGCAGGCTGCCTCTACTCTACCAGCAGGCTGCCTCTACTCTACTAGCAGGCTGCCTCTACTCTACCAGCAGGCTGACTACTAGCAGGCTGCCTCTACTAGCAGGCTGCCTCTACTCTACCAGCAGGCTGCCTCTACTCTACCAGCAGGCTGCCTCTACTCTACCAGCAGGCTGCCTCTACTCTACCAGCAGGCTGCCTCTACTCTACTAGCAGGCTGCCTCTACTCTACCAGCAGGCTGACTCTACTAGCAGGCTGCCTCCTGTCCTGTCTGAAGGTGTTTTCACTCGGCCTATAGCAGGCTGCCTCTACTCTACCAGCAGGCTGCCTCTACTAGCAGGCTGCCTCCTGTCCTGTCTGAAGGTGTTTTCACTCGGCCTATAGCAGGCTGCCTCTACTCTACTAGCAGGCTGCCTCTACTCTACTAGCAGGCTGCCTCTACTCTACTAGCAGGCTGCCTCTACTCTACCAGCAGGCTGCCTCTACTCTACCAGCAGGCTGCCTGTACTCTACCAGCAGGTTGCCTCTACTAGCAGGCTGCCTCTACTCTACTAGCAGGCTGCCTCTACTCTACTAGCAGGCTGCCTCTACTCTACTAGCAGGCTGGCTCTACTCTACCAGCAGGCTGGCTCTACTCTACCAGCAGGCTGCCTCTACTCTACTAGCAGGCTGCCTCTACTCTACCAGCAGGCTGACTCTACTAGCAGGCTGCCTCTACTCTACCAGCAGGCTGACTCTACTAGCAGGCTGCCTCTACTCTACCAGCAGGCTGCCTCTACTAGCAGGCTGCCTCTACTCTACTAGCAGGCTGCCTCTACTCTACTAGCAGGCTGCCTCTACTCTACTGGCAGGCTGCCTCTACTCTACCGGCAGGCTGCCTCTACTCTACCAGCAGGCTGACTCTACTAGCAGGCTGCCTCTACTCTACTAGCAGGTTGCCTCTACCAGCAGGCTGCCTCTACTCTACCAGCAGGCTGCCTCTACTCTACCAGCAGGCTGCCTCTACCAGCAGGCTGCCTCCTGTCCTGTCTGAAGGTGTTTTCACTCGGCCTATAGCAGGCTGCCTCTACTCTACCAGCAGGCTGCCCCTACTCTACTAGCAGGCTGCCTCTACTCTACCAGCAGGCTGCCTCTACTCTACCAGCAGGCTGCCTCTACTCTACCAGCAGGCTGCCTCTACTCTACTAGCAACTGATGAGTCAACATCTGGCAGACATGGTGCCGGTAGGCTCTGCAGCTGGCAGACATGGTGCCGGTAGGCTCTGCAGCCCAGTAGACACGGTGCCGGTAGGCTCTGCAGCTGGCAGACATGGTGCCGGTAGGCTCTGCA